>NC_080163.1:135975989-136273233 GCF_950295315.1 Erinaceus europaeus
CTCAAGGTCATAGGAGGTAAGAAAGATCAGAGTTCCCTTCCCTCACACCCATGCAACTGTGCTTGATATGAATGAAAACACCAAGTCCTGGCAGCAGGAAGCAGTGCTGGTAGGCAGGCAACAGTGAGGGGAATGATACAAGAAGGAAGGAGTGAAGCGGACTATCTGTCTGGCAGGGAGAAGCTTCCAGTCTCCACAGAGTCTCATGTCCCACAGACAAAGGGCCCCTCCTGCCTGCCCCTGCTCTCCTGTACCTGGGGCAACAGGTGCCATCTCTGGTGACAAGACCTGTGCTAAGTACGCACAAGTCTAGTTTTTCCTCCACCCAATCTCCATGTCATAGTTGCAAAGAAACTCAACAAATCTTCATGAGGCCGGAGTAGGAGGAATTGGGGGGGGGGGGTTTCAAATGGTGACAACACTCAATGAGGACAGAGGAGCCCATAGGAAACCATAGTCACCCTCAAATTGTTATTGTTAAGATTCTACCTCCAGAAGCAGGGCTCTCTGAGTTTTGAGCCAACTGTTCAAAGACTCTTGAACCTGAAGGCCTGGAAATGACTGGACCCTGTGGAAACATTGTAAATCTGGCAGCCAGACACTTTGCAGGCAGACTCCACATGAGCAGTTCCAGGAAGAACGCTGTGTTCCACTGGGCCAGACCCCAGAGTCACATGTCCTACACACACACACACACACACACACACACACACCAGGTGTTGAGCACCAGGAAGCCCTGCCCCACCCTCCCTAGGAGAGGACTCTCTGCTCCCCAATACAACAGACACCCCACCTTCACAGTGCCCCCTCACATACCAGCCCACCTCCTGGAGATGAGACACCTGGCTCACTCCCACATCACATCCTCCTGGTGTGCATGAACTTTTCTAAAGGGAGGGGAGAAAGTTCCTACATGCAGAAAGCTCCCACTCTAGAAAGGAATGAAGGACACAGTCACGATCAGCACTTGCAGAAGGAAGATGCTCAAGAGCACAAGAGCAATCAGAAAGGGGAGAATCCCCCCTCTGGACAGCTAGACAATCGAACAGAACCATCACCCCAGGATGGCCCCACACACCAGAAGGTAGCCACCAACCTGGCAAGATGCTCCCCTGACTCCCCCATGGGTGAGAGAGGGCCCTGAAGAAGGGGACAGGAAGGAGACTGAGAGTCAGGGTACTTTGCAGGAGCTCCACCTCTGAGAATGGATTTGATGTCAAGTGTCAGCAAGTAAATTGCTATTGGCTTCTCAATAAGCAGCAGTAGTGAGCTAAGTGTTTCCCCGTATTGTGTGGGCTCTCACGGACTCAATACAGCAGTATTGACAGCACAATCACACAGTAATCCAGGCTCCACTAATACCTACACTTCCTCAATGAAAATACACTTTCCACTTGGACAGCAGCCCATTTGCTTTGGGCTGGAATCTCCAGCCTCCCCTCTCCCCCAAGCACCCGAGAACTGGCATCTTGGACCACCACCTTCCACACGCACCCCAATCCCTTGAATGTTCCAGTTCATATGACCACCCAGACAAGGTATTGTCAAGGTTCAAGGAAAAAAGATAAAGAGTCAGAGACCTACAGGAAAAGGCCTGCTCTCACCATCTACAAATCACTTGTGGGAAGGAAAGAGAAGTGATCTGACTCTTTAATGATAAAAATCTCAACAGTCACTGAGGAAAACTGATGTGCCCATGCATGGTAAAAGATGGTCACTTGGGGAAGATGCACACCTTCAAGTTTTCAGAGAGACAAAGAAACTCAAACTTCATCCAGCTCTAGACAGGAACAAGAAAACCTCCATAGCTCACACTATCAAGCCAGGGGACCACATTCCCATAAGGAATCTCCACATCCTAGCAGTCTTGGCTGGGTTAACACACTGGGGAAGCTGCTAATTAAAAAATAAGATGAAGGAGGAAGAGAAGGAGAAGAGGGAGTGGGCGGTAGCGCAGTGGGTTAAGCACAAGCTGCGATTACCAGGGTAAGCAGCCCCTCTAGACACTAGCCTCTGAGTTGTCCTCACTTGGACAAGTCCCCATCCTTCATCCCTCTTCCAGAACAATTTTGAAAATTAACTGAAAGGCACATTTAAAAAATGAAAACTCAGTTCCTTTCCAGCTTTCCTCATACAGATGCAGAATCTCTCCCTGCTACTTTGAATCAAGTAGTGAACTATTTGGGTCCCCAACTCAAAGGTCTAAATTGGCAATGTGTAGTCGGTGTGTGCCAGTCTAATAAACGGAAAGATCAGTGAGGCTCAGAAAACACCCAACTGGGAGTTGGGCAATAGCGCAGCGGGTTAAGTGCAGGTGGCGCAAAGCTCAAGGACCAGCGTAAGGATCCCTGGTTTGAGCCCCCGGCTCCCCACCTGCAGGGGAGTCACTTCACAAGTGGTGAAGTAGGCCTGCAGGTGTCTTATCTTTCTCTCCCCCTCTCTGTCTTGCCCTCCTCTCTCCATTTCTCTCTATCCTATCCAACGACAACAACATCAATAACAACAATGATAACTACACCAGTAAAACAACAAGGGCAACAAAAGAGAATAAATAAAGAATTTTTTAAAGGAGAAGAAAGAGGAGAAGAAGAAGCAGGAAGAAGAGAAGGAGAAGGAGGAGGAGGGAAGGAGGAGGAGGGAGAAGGAGAGGAAGAAGATGAGGAGGAAGGGAGGAGAGAAAGAGGAGGAGAGGGAGGAGGAGGAAGAAAAAGAAAAAGCAGCAGCAGAGGTGGAGGAGGGGGAAGAAAAAGAAGGGAAGGGGCAGGGGAAAGGAGAGGAGGAGGAGGAAGAAGAGGAAAAGAAAATATTAGGGCAGGCTCAGGAGGTGGCTCAGTGGGTATAATGTCAAGTCCAGAGTTCAAACCCTGGAATCACCAAAGTGATATTCTGGTTCTCCTTATCTCCATTCCTCTCACATAAGTTAATTAAATCTTTCCCAAAACTGTACCATGGTACACTGATTTTAACAATAAGCACTGTGCAAACACAACTACTTTACAAACACATTTCTTGCTCATTCTCATGTGACTGTCACTACCCTGATATAGGCAGGAGACAAATTTTTGTTAAGACAGTTTTGAAGGAAACAAAGTTAAGTAACTTACCCAAGGGCACTGCAGTTGACCTAGACTATATGCTAGGATAGGTACTGACTGGACAAATACTTTCTGTAGAAAGCCAGGTAAATATTTGTGGTTTTGCAAGCTATTCAGTCTAGTTTGCAACTACTCAGCTCTGCCACTGTAACAGGAAAAGCAACCACAGACAAAACAAAAGATCAAGACTGACTTTCCCAAGGAAGTCTTATTTATGGAGACAAATATGAATTTCACATATTTTCATGTGTCATAAAATATTCTTCTTATGACCCCCCCCCCCCACACACACACACACACTATGTGAAAGTGCACAAAACATTCTTAGCTTAGAAACAACTTGAGGGATGGGAGAATTTAAGAGCATAGGTCTTGCCTGACTAGGGTCACAGAGGCTCCAGGTTCTAACCCCAGCACCAGCATATACTAGAACTGACTGATACTCTAATTTGCTTATCTCTTTCACTCACTCACTCAGTCTTTCTCATTCTCTAATAAAAACAAATCTTTAAAAAAAAAAAAAACTAAAAACCTGCCTTAGGCTAGATCAAACCAACAGACTGTATGCAGCTTGCCAATCCCAGACCACTGGGATACTTAGAGGTGTCCAGAGCACTATGAAGTGGAAAAACACAAACCATGATCATTCTCATGCTTAACTGCAATTTTTAACCTAGTCCAGTCAAACTGACCACTGAACATCAAACAGCCCAGTCTCCAGGTGTCCAACAGCAGTACTGCTACACACCCATAACATGGGCGTAGTCCTGGAACTACAGCAGAAATGCTGCCTTTTTAAGGGAACTGATGCCCAAATCTCAAAGTCAAGAAACTTTCCATAAACACATGCTGCATACCCAAGCCACTTCTGGATCCCTCTGCTTACTGCAGAGGGCCATTTCAAACCCAGCACAAGAAGGAAACTTGAATATAGTGCTGAGGAGACTGACCCCTATACTCTCTACTGCCCATCTCCCTGCCTCAATTAAGGAGGAGTTCTGGTCTGTTTATGTTCTCTGTAAGTATAAATCTGGCCAGAAAGGGGTTAATGCCCTTCCAGGCTATGATCTGATAAATGGCTGTGCAGAAAGCAGGTTCCCTCACTTTGAGATATGATGTCACTAACCTTTATTGATCCACTATCAGAGAACTTTGCTTATCTCTCTCCTGTGATATACTGCCCCTCCTGTGCTCAACTAGTGTTTAATACACTGCCGGGTGCCCCACACTCCTCATCGCTCAACACCACAGAAAGAAAGGCTGCCATGGGGACCAATATTTCACAGCCTAGGCCTGCCAACACAGAAGCCTCCCTGAGCCATGGGGGGGGGTCACCTCCCTCCTCCCACCAGGCTGCCAGGTCCCTGGTTCCCTGGCATGGGGGGTGGGAACGGACAAGATAGCGGCAAGGCCTCTTGTTCTTTTTTAAAGCTGAGCTTCAGAAACAGGGAAGGAGGCTCAAAGAACAGAAGAGAAACAGGATTTGCTGCTGTGTCAGATCGTAGGTTCAATTCCTGGCACCTCCTATGCCAGTGCAGGGCTCTGGTCTCTTTCAATATCACTTTCATTAAAGTAAAATAAAAATAAACTCCTTAAGAAAATGAAAATAAAGCCAAAGTCCATCCTCCTAAGCTCCCCCTTCTTTTCTTCAACCACAGAAGACAACATCAGAACCTCCTGCTCGGAAGAGTTTCCTGTTTTCCCCTTTCCACAGTCTTGGGACCTCAGGTGGAAACACTGTCCAGTAGGCACCAGAGAGCCACTGAACAAGAACCACATCAAGAAGGAAACTCAAGGGGGTCGGGCGGTGGCGCAGTGGGTTAAGCGCACGTGGCGCAAAGCACAGGGACCGGCTTAAGGATCCCGGTTCGAGCTCCCGGCTCCTCACCTGCAGGGGAATCGCTTCACGGGCGGTGAGGCAGGTCTGCAGGTGTCTATCTTTCTCTCCCCTCTCTCTCTGTCTTCCCCTCCTCTCTCCATTTCTCTCTGTCCTGTCCAACAACAAAGCAACGTCAACAATGGCAGTGATGACTGCAACAAGGCTGCAACAACTAGGGCAACAAAAAGGGGGGAAAATGGCCTCCAGGAGCGGTGGATTCATGATGCAGGCACCGAGCCCAGCAATAACCCTAGAGGAAAAAAAAAAAAAAAGAAGGAAACTCAAGCACATACCCAAGTGTGGCCCAGCCAGGCTCACACTCCCCAAGATAACAGAGGTTCCACGGCCCGGCCCGAGGCAGCGTGATGCTGAGGCTGCCACACATTGGGGTTTGGTGTCATCTCTAGCTCCTCCCAAGCCACAGGCTAGCCGGGCATGAGGCAGAGCCTGTGCCGCACCCAGGGGTGGGGGCACTACTGAGTGCCAACACACAGGGCAGGACTGTTACTACCAAAGGCACAGGGCTGGCACTGATCTCCCTTCACCCTCTCCAACCTCAAATGTCTCCATGAGAAGCCCAGGCCAAGACCCCACCTGTTGCCCCAGAGAAAGTCTGGTGGACAAGGTCTTGCTTCTCTGGCCCTCTATCTGCCAGCAGGGGCAGTGGGCAGCCAGGGAAAGTCAGTATGCCCTTCCAGTGGCCCCAGGCGCCCAGAATTTGCCTAATTGAACATTAACAAGTTACTACAATAAAGTTCCTCTGTTGTGAGCTAGGAACCTTTTCGGCAGCAACAACAACAGAAGTCTTGTTACCAACTGCTCTCAAAGCCAGGCCTCAGCCTCTGACAGGTGTGAACAAGATTTAAACACCTCCTACAATACAATGCAATCCAAACAAAGGGGAAAGTCAATCCCAACCTCCTGGGGTTTCTCCTTGTCTAACATCTTCTTCACTCACTCAGCTTAAGGGAGCCAAGTCTTGAGCAAGTTGGAGAGGCTGCTTCCAAGCCCAGCATGGGGATCCCTCACCATCCTCCTCAGCAGACTTTCTTCTCCACCTTGGGGCATCATTTTGGCCACACAGCTGGCAGTGTACCCCAGGACAGTGCACACCCTCCCCAGGTCTGGGCTTCCAGGTACCCTCCATCCTCTCCCTGATTCAACCAGGTGGTGAACCCCACAGGCAAGCTTCTCACAAACCCCAACCTTTGAAACATCCTCAACCTCTTCCACCTGAGAGGCAGTTTGACAGAGAAGTCAGATGATAATTCCCAAGCTGTTATTTCTACAAAAAAGGACACAGAGGCTGTCTAAAGCTTCCTTCCTTGGAATCGTGAACAGACAAGACTCCAGCACTGGATTTTTCATTACAATTTTGTAGTGTGCCACCAGTGGTCAAAACACGTGAGAAGTACGTGTTGGACAAGGGAAAGAATTATTCCTGCCACTGATCCTCCCCCCCCCATCTGGAGTATTAGAGAGAACACAAGCATTTATCTGGAGATTTCTCCCCAAAGCCAACCACATCCATGGGACTTGAAAGGAGCTTATCTGGACAAACGATCTGCTCCAATGGCCATCTCCCAAAGTGGGGCTCTCTGTGGGGAGCTCTATGAGCCCCATTGTTCCTTCAGGGACATCTTTAAGCAGTTGTTATTGTTACTCCACTTCAAACAAGTGAGCCAGAGGGCAGAGAGGGGAGCAACACAGGGGACACAAAATTTACAATAGACAAAGAAATTAATTCTCTTTCCTTCATTCCTCTGCTCCAATGAGGAGAATGCAAAGCAACCGCAAAACAAAAACCCCCAAAGCAGCTTGCTTGCAGCACTGCTAGGGGCACCCCTCCTCTGACCTCTTCTTTCCTGAAAGCCTTAACACATTTGAATATCAAACTTTTAACCCAACTTTTAATCCACACTCCCCGCCCCCCCCCCCTCCCAAATACAGAAGGAGAAAGGCTGTCAACAGTGTTTCCTTCAGTGAGGCTGTGAAATGTGCCTGGGTGACTTCCTCTAGCAGCTATACTCCAAACTTGGGGCAAATCACTAGTGGCCCACCAACTTGCTATATAAAATGTGTGTATCCACCATCATGAAATTGGTTTTCCAGAAATGTTTCCTAGCAAGTCTCACAGCATGAAAACAGATCCCAGACAAGTAGTTGAGTCAGTTCATTTTTCCTCCATGCTCCCCCTTCTCCTAGGAGATGAGTGACCCCAACCCATGGAAAGAAAGCAGCGGGCTTGCAAGAATAAAAGAGAGAGAGAGAGAGAGAGAGAGAGAGAGAAAGAGAGAAAAGGTTCAAAGGCTCAAGTCCCCTTTCCAGGTAGCTGGGAGGATGTAATTGGTGAGGCAGGAGATTAGAAATATCGGCAGCCTCTAAGTAAGACTTTAATTTACTGGCAGATCAATAGAGCCGGGGTTATATTGGCAAAGTGTCTACAGCTCTATTGACTCACGCAATGCCTCTTATCAATTTATCAGAAATCTGGAAGTCAGAAGATATTGTTTGAAGGGAAAAGAGGTGGGAGGGTGGAGAAAAGGAAGAGATAGGGAGCTTGAGAAAAAGGGTCCAGTCAACTGGACACTGGGATACCTAATAATGAACTTTTTCAGTTTTATACCAAAATGTTTCCCAGGGAGGAGGGCATTATGAAGTAATTCAGAGTTAATTCCTATTACATGACCCTTTCAGTCTTCTCCTGTGATCTCATTTCCCATAAACCTTGAGGGTGTTTTTTTTTGGGGGGGGGGATGAGAACTCATCAAAGCAAAACCCATTTTTATTTGCAATTCCAAATGATCAATTCCTTCCTTTGGGTCCCATGATTCATGTACTGAGTTGTAAAAGTTCATATGCACTCCCCCTTTTCCTGCATTCTAGTGCCACCACTCCCTCACCAACTCATTCAAAAGACTGTCTTAGCCTCACCAACCCATAAAACAAGTTTCTCAGGTATAAGGGGGCATCCCAACAGTCCAACACTCTTGGAGGTTGGATGGAACCGACAAGAGGCATGTGGTTTCATGAAAACACAATTTGTAGAAACCATCACACAGGTGTATGCAAGCTGTTCCATAGATAATGTTAATTAGAAGGGTTCTGAAATTAGGTAGAAGACAAAACAAAAGGTCAAGGGAAAGAGTCAACATTAACAACTTCACCAAACCAAAATGTCCACACAAATAAAAGGAGAATAAAGGATGGCAGGTATCTCAAGTATTTCTATCAGATAACTCTAGGGGGCAGGTCGGGAAGACATGGAGGATTCAGAGGATTCCTGTTTGTAAAGAGGTCGAAAAGTGATTTTACTTGTTTTGGAGGACCCAAGACCTGCTTTTGACAATCCATTTTGGTTCCTGCCTCATACAACAAATTTCTGCTTAATTGCTGTTTTGCATTTCGTTGAGACATCGAGTAAACAGTACTTAAGTGTTTCCAGACAAAAACAATAACTCACTAATGACTAAGGCACTGCTAATTAAAATGCCCCTGTGATGGCGTGACTGAACTCAGAGCCACCACAGGGAACAGAACTGTCCAGCCTGGGCCTTGAATGCATGATCCAGAACACAAACGTAGGGGGCAGGGTGGTGGTGTTCAGCTCCTCCCTCTCAGGCCACAATGGCCCCTAGCTGAAAGAAAGAAAAAAGAAAAAGAGGCTGGCAGGGGCGTGGGGGGCAGGAAGGAAAGCCCTTACTGAAACTAGAGGAAGGAGGGTAGAGGGAGGAGTTCGCAGGGGGTGGGGAATGAAAGCATTGGGCTTTCAGAGGGAACATCAACCTTACTCTAGAATCTTTGTGGGTAATGTGATAGACCCAGCATAACTAAAGACTCTTGAGTTCCCATGATGCTATGAAGAGGGGGGAGTATGTCTTACTTACTTAAACACCACACTTCTTACAAAAGTCCCAAAGTATTTTAAGTTCCTAATTACCCTTAGAAAACAGAATGAAGAATGAGGAGAATGGGAACAAAGGTACACTGTCTTACCTGACAAGTGCTAAGTATCAGTTGAACCAAACTTTGCCAAGGTTAACAAGCGCATCTGACATAGTAATGAGGACACAGAAAACATCTCTCCTACCCCAGGCAGGAGATGAAAGTAACTAGACCCTCTGGATAAGAACCTTCCTCTCTTAAAAATTTCCATTCCTGGGAGTCAGGCGGTAGGTAGCACAGCGGGTTAAGCAAGCGCAGGTGGCACAAAGCACAAGGACCGCATAAGGATCCCAGTTCAAGCCCCCAGCTCCCCACCTGCAGGGAAGTCGCTTCACAAGCAGTGAAGCAGGTCTGCAGGTGTCTTTCTCTCCCCCTGTCTTCCCCTCCTCTCTCAATTTCCCTCTGTCCTATCCAACAACAACAACATCAATCATAACTACAACAATAAAACAACAAGGACAACAAAAGGGAATAAATAATAAATAATAAATTTTTTTTAATTTCCAGTCTTACAGATGGGGGCCTCCCAACATCACTTTTTTTTATCCCCTTTTGTTGCTTTATTGTTGTAGTTACTGATGTCGTCATTGTTGGATAGGACAGAGAGAAATGGAGAGGGGAGGGGAAGACAGAGAGGAGGAGAGAAAGACAGACACCTACAGGCCTGCTTCACTACTTGTGAAGTGACTTCCCTGCAGGTGGGGGAGCCAGGGGCTCGAACCAGGATCCTTATGCAGGTCCTTGCGCTGTGCTTAACCTGCTGTGCTACTGCCCAACTCCCCCAACATCACTTTTAAAACTTCAATATTCAAAACCAAAAAGGAAAAAAGAAAGGAAAAGAGGCAGCCAGAATCCAGAACCCTGAAGAGGACTTTATCACCAACCCAAGGCAGGTTACAGACCTGTCAGTTAGCAACCAGAGGGGGGTGGGGAAGTCATTGAAACCACAGGGGCCTAATACCCATTTGTATTCACACTCAGACCCTTTAGGGATATAAAATCAGAGAGGTTGAACTGTTTACATTCACCTAATGCTCAAGTAAACAAATCAGGGTCCAAGTGGATGGGTTTCCGGGCAGTGCTGTGGCCAAACCCCCTATGTGCAGGGGAGCAGGATGAAGGAGGTGGGGGAAGGTTGAGGCTGTTACTTCTCAGCCACTGGACCAGGGAAGGAGAATCCTTTTCCCAAACCACCCAGCTTCTCCCAAAGCCTGGGCCCTCCTTAACCCTAAGCAGCTCAACTTGCTTACTGATCTGCCTGTTAAGGCCACAGAAATTTCAAGGGAGGCCCCTTACTCAGACAAGCAACAGGGCACACAGAGGAGGAGGAAATGGCCCAGCCACAAGTCTAAGACAGAGCAGCTGCCCTTCTGTCAAGAGGGGACCACAGCCACCAGATGTCATCTTGTGTGACCTCCCACTATCCCCCAGATCCTCTGCACAGTCTCAGAGGAAAAGGCCTTGCCAACAGTGTGTGTGCTAAGAGGTTCAATGCCTGGTGTATGGAGAAGAGGTTTCCCTCTCTCTCTCTCCTCCAGGGCACTTCTATGGTGGATCCTGGACAACTAGAGAACAGAGTCTTAGGAGAGCCCTGACTTCCTCTCCAGGGTCCTTTTGCACTATCAGGCACTGGCAGAGGTGAACCAGAAGCTGTTATGTGTCCCAGTACAAAGGCCTAATCATACCCTCTAAAACATGACCCATTACAACTTGACTTGGGGTGGGGGTGAAGGTCCTGCTACTCTTTTTGAATGCAGATTTGAACTTTTCACCCAGGTCAGACAGCTGCTATACTGTCCCCAGCAGGGGCCACTCAACCTCACACTTTCACAGTGATTTTATTTTATTTTGTCTGCCTGGTCAAGGAATGAGATAGCTCCCCTCCCTATACAACCAAATACAGCCCTACCCCCTAAAGCTTACCCTGAGTACATATACTTCTCGAGGAAGTCTGTGAATTGGCAGAGGCTGGCTGGGTGATGTGGGCATGGCAAAGACAGAGATGAAGCAGGGGTCTTCTTTTTTTTTAATATTTATTTATTCCCTTTTGTTGCCCTTGTTGTTTTATTGTAGTTATTATTGTTGTTGTTGTTGGACAGGATGGAGAGAAATGGAGAGGGAAGGGGAAGACAGAGAGGGGAAAAGAAAGATAGACACCTGCAGACCTGTTTCACCACCTGTGAAGTAACTCTCCTGCAGGTGGGGAGCCGGGGCTTGAACCTAGATCCTTAGGCCAGTCCATGTGCTTAACTGACTGCGCTACTGCCCGACTCCCAGGGGTCTTATTCTTATCAATGCTTCTGTTATCACATGCACTGAAAATAAGCAATTCTCAGATCAATAGTGATAAAGACCCCTCCAGCATCGCCCTGGTGGAAGGTGCATCTCTGCAAGGAGAATTTTACTGACAAGAGCTGCAGTGCTGGCAGGATTGAAATCATCCAGCTCTGAGAAATTGTTTCAAGATTACACAAGAGAAAACAAAACTCTTGGGGGGAGGGATTCCAGGCTGACCTCTGGGGTATAGCAATTTTTCCTAAGTATAGGGAAATTACTTTTCTTTATCACCTTCTGCCCCTCCCTTTCTCCTCCTTCAGTTAGAGCTACCCCCCAAACCCACCCCCACCACACCCCTGTCTTGTGCTAGGGAAAAGGATTTCCACTCTGAGGTACCAAGGCAGGTGAGAAATCAGAAATGCAAATATATGCTGAGGGGGATGTGGTGTCTAGGCAGCTCCTGCCTTCCACTCAGATGGCACTCACTGGAGTCTCCTAAGGAAACCTCCCACACTGGCAACAGCCCCACTGGCCAAAGGCCAGATAACCAGGAAGCCTGTGTGACATCAGAGATGGTAGTGCACCCATCACAGCAGCACTAGGCCCTGGATTCATGCTCCATTTGGCCAGAAGCTAGTAAAGCCATAGTGAGCAGGATAAGTAGGCTGTTTTCTGTGAGCTCAGCCCCCCAATCTGTTGTTTTCAGAAATGAAGTGTGTGGGGGGGGGTAGCTCACTAGGTGTAGCATAGGCCTTAACTGTGAACAAAGCTCCAGCACTACCTGGAGCACCAATGCACCCTGGGGAAGCTTCAGGGATGGTGAAGCGGTGCTGCTGTGATATCTCTCCCTTCTTTTCCCCTCTTGCTCTCTAAAGTGAACAGAATGAAAAAAGGAGGAGAAGGAGGGGGAGGAAAAGGGGAAGAGGAGGGGGGAAGGAGAAGGGGAGGGGGGAAGGGGAGGGGGAAAGGGAAGGGGGGAAGGGGAGGGGGAAGGGGAAGGGGGGAAGGGAAGGGGGAAGGGGAGGGGGGAAGGGAAAGGGGAGGGGGAAGGGGAGGGGGAAGGGAAAGGGGAAGGGGAGGGGGAGGGGGAAGGGGAAGGGGAAAGGGAAGGGGGGAAGGGAAAGGGGAGGGGGAAGGGGGAAGGGGAGGGGGAAAGGGAAGGGGGGAAGGGAAAGGGGAGGGGGAAGGGGAGGGGGAAGGGAAAGGGGAGGGGGAAGGGGGAAGGGGAGGGGGAAAGGGAAGGGGGGAAGGGAAAGGGGAAGGGGGAAGGGGAGGGGGAAGGGGAGGGGGGAAGGGAAAGGGGAAGGGGGAAGGGGAGGGGGAAGGGGAGGGGGGAAGGGAAAGGGGAGGGGGAAGGGGAGGGGGAAGGGGAAGGGGAGAGGAAGGGGAGGGGGAAGGGGAGGGGGAGGGGGAGGGGGAAGGGGAAGGGGAGGGGGGAAGGGAAAGGGGAGGGGGAAGGGGAGGGGGAGGGGGAGGGGGAAGGGGAAGGGGAGGGGGGAAGGGAAAGGGGAGGGGGAAGGGGAGGGGGAGGGGGAAGGGGAGGGGGAAAGGGAAGGGGAAGGGGAGGGGGAAGGGGAGGGGGAGGGGGAAGGGGAAGGGGAGGGGGAAGGGGAAGAAAAGAGTTGGAGGTGGTGCAAAAAGCAAGAAGACTCTTCTATGAAATAGACCAGAACTAACACAGTGAGGGGGTCCTCCTGTGCCTGATGTCTACCTTGCCACCCAGTTAATATTACTTCTTTGCAGAGATCTTCAGAGTCAGGGAACCAGACAGTTTTTACAGAAGACCCTGTGTACAGATGCAGCTCAAACCCCTAGACCCCAATACATGGGTGTAGCTGTTCACAAGTATATCAGATGACTCAGTTAAACCTATCAAATGTCTTAGAAGATCTCAGAGCACAGCACCCTCTCAGCACAGCCCATGCATAGCCTCTCTTCCCCGGTGAGGTCTGAGCCTATGAAATGAGGCTGGTGCCAGTTGTCATGTGCTGTGAGCATAAACATGCCCAGACAAACATCGCATTGATAGTTTTCTTTCTATTGATCACAATGTTTGAATGACAGCATTTCAGAACCCATCAAGCTAAATAAAATACCACTGAGACAAATGGCACCTAGTTTCTTTTCATTTCCACATGGTGTAGCTCCTAGGAAAGTTTAAGTTCCAGATGTGGTCAGCCTGCATTTCTGTTAGATGGTACTGTTCCAGAGCTCAGTCTGTCTTTCCAGTTCATATGTAGCCAGGAAGGAGTAAGTGCTCCTGGAACATGACTGAGACAGACTCTGCCTGACTCTCAACAGTCCCCTGGGGATACTTCTACTTGTGCTTGGGGGAAAAAACAAACAACAACTAAAACACTTGGTACCCACATATATCACCGCCAAATTGCAACTATAAGAAAACAGACAGTGGCCTGAGCTCAGAAGCTAGACAAGGTATGCAGAGGGGTGGGGTGTGGGGCTGCACTTCTTCCAAGTGTGATCAATTACTTCTGATACCAAGTGCCTGCTTTAAAAAAATAATAATAAGTTGTTTATTGTGGTTTAATACAAGGATTATCCATTACAACGCCTGCCTCCTATTCCAGCTTGATTTCTTACTATCAAGAACAGAGTTCTCTGTTTTAACAGCCCTTCTCATAAAATATACCCAGTGGGAGCCTAGTTCCCCTCGCTACCTCCTCCCCCTGCAGCATGGGAAGGGAGGGGGAGCAGAGAGCAGAGACGTGGCCCCTTTCCTATTAGAAAGTGCCCATCCTACCACTAGGGATCACAGGCCAGTCTCATTTCTCTATGTAAATGAACTTTTTAGCCACCAACTCAAAGAAGAAAAGCTGCACAGATGCAGAAGGCCCATCCTGGGGCACACAATTACAGCCATTTGCATTCCTCCAGCAGCAGGATTAGCCCTGGAATGTGCTTTGCAGTTTGGTGGGTGGAAAAGAAGTTTAGGAAGAAAGGAATGGGGGGGTGGTAATTTCTCGCCTGGTCTGTCCATCCAATGCTCTATGATACACTTCCACTTCTGTGAGAGTCAGAAAGTGGAAATAACTCCTGCTCAGGCTTTCTAAAGAGGGGGGAGGTTGAAAAGGCCAGAGAGGGGGAGGGGGTCAGAAGGAGGGAAGAGGGAGAAGGGAGAGAGACTGTGTATTTGAGGAACTGCCCCTCCTGGTGCTTTGATCCCCTTGGTCGCTAGGAGAAACCAACTTTTCTCCTTGGGTTAATCAAAACCAAATTACTCAGGAATGTGGCAGGACAGGTCTGAGTTTCCAGGTCCCTTTGTCTTTGAGGATTTAAAACGAGAAAAATAATTTTTTAAAGCAGATGGCAGTGGTTTATGGGATAGGCAAAGTGAAAAGTCTGTAGGAATCTTAGGCCACATGCCCCCACTCTCAGAATAATAACAACAGCAGCAATAATAATAAATATACCCAGAAACCTACTCTAAATCTATTGGAAAAAGAAACCATTTGAGTAGATGAAATCCATGAATTAGGAGAACTATCCATTTTACAAGAAAACTCCCTCATCCAAGAGCAATTAAGAAACAAATGCAAGATGTAAACAGCATCACAAATACTATTAAAAGCAAAACCCCCACTAGCTTATTTCTAAGAACCAGACTTGGGAGGTTTTTTGTTTGTTTATTTCCTCTTTCTCTTTTACCAGAACACTGCTCCATTTTGGCTCATGGTGGTACTAAGGATTGAACCTGGGAACCTCTGAGCCTTTGGCATGTAAGTCTGATGTATAAACTGCTGTGTATCTTCAGCCCAGGCATATTTTTCAATACAAGATTCTTCCATAGGAATACTGGACCAGGAAGGAGACTATCCATCCTCTATACAAATACATCGGTCAAACCTACAGGGAATTTCTGAGTAAACTTGTGACTCTCTTCAAATTATAAGAAAGTCAAGAGTTTAGATGAAAGGATCCCACAGGGTGACAGAAGATTCCACTGCTTATCCACCATCCAGAAAAAGCAAGGAGTTTGCTATCCAAAGCTGTCCTGTTTACTAGAAAAGTGTGTTGGCTTGTGCTGGCCAGCCCAGTGGTGCAGTTTTAATAACCCAGGAGGCAACAGGAAAAGGCTGACCTCAGAGATGAAAGAACCCCGGGGCTCAGAGCTATATTAAGACCTCCACACTTCTTCAGGCTCACATCCCTGGCAGGCTGTGGCATTGTCCATGGTCTGAGGTGTGAGCACACACTCTGGGTCACTGAACACTACACAAGGCAACACCCCAGCAACCATTATTATAAGGGACAGAGGAATGGGGGTGTCCCAAGGTCCCTGGGAGGTGTGGGGGGGGGGAGCAGACACATGACCAGCACATTGTGTATTAGAGGATACCACCCTGCTACACTGCAAGACATGATCAGCCCTCTGTCCCTCAGACCCCTCAAAAAATAAAAATAAACAGAAAGCCACTAGTTTAAACTACAGGGCCTGTTCTGAGAAGATAAAATGAGGCCAACACAAAGCCCTGACTACCAGCTCCCCATAAATTGTAACTGCCCCCAGGCGTATAGTTATCTGTGAGGTCAAACTAAAGTAACTTTTAAAATACTCCTCACCTTATCTTTAGGTCCAGTCAAACACACACATACATCTTATATCCCTGCCATTAGTATTCCATTTAGACTTTCCAAAACAAGGTCATCCCACTGGGCCTGTCCCGTTTCCAGTCACAGCTGTGGACTTTCACCCCTTCTCCAACAAAAGGGACCTTGTACACAAAATTAACCCCAACCATTAGGGTGTGCAGTGTGAGAGATCACACTGAGCCTGCGGAGGAATATTTAACCCTCCTTCCAAGCCAGGCCCAGGGAGCTACTGGGAGGGCCTCCCACGGAGGCTGGGGGAGCTTCCCCAGAGATTAGAGGCCCTGCTCCCTAGGCCTCCACTGCACTGCAGCTGTGCAGCCAAGGCCCCACTTTGCAGAGAATAAACACAAAAACTTTTCTGTTGTTGTTTTTGAGAAGAGGGAAAAAAAAAAAAAAAACTTTACCCCAGACGCAATAACTGCAGAAAATGGCTTGGTTTCATCTGGAAAGAGCCAGAGCTGAACTGTCCAGTTCGGTAATCACTGTCCACCTATGGCTGCCAGCACAAGTAACAGGTCCCACACCTTTACAGGAGGGTGCCCAGCTAATATGCTAGAAAACACAAAATATGTTTTAACCTCTATTGCACCTGTCTTTTTATACTTTATTCCCATGATTACTAGAAAATCTACTGTTATAGGTGGAGTTTGAGTTCTATTTCTCTATATATATTTTTGTTTATTGATATGACAGATACTCATGAGCAAGATAGATCCAGAGAGAGAGACACACACACACCAGAGCACTATTCTGCTCTGGCTTATGGTGGTGCAGGGGACTGAACCTGGGACTCAAGAGTCTCAGGCATGAGAGTCTTTTTTTGTATAAACACTATGCTATCAGGCCCTGGACAGGCCCTAAAATGAAGGAGTATGAATTCTGAAGCATAATATTTGCTAGGTTAAATCACAATCTCAGAGGATACTATACAAATCTAAGTTGAAGGAAACAGAGATCCTTTTTTTTTTTTTTTTACCAAAGCCTTGCTCATCTCTGGCTTATGGTGGTATGGGAGATTGATCCTGGAACTCTGGAGCCTCTTTGCATAACCATTATGCTACCTATCACTGCTCCTAAAATCTTTTTATCCAAAACAAAATACAACTTCAATCCCTATGGTAGTGGTGGAGGGTAGTGGGTCTCCTCTGAAGATATCTGATAGTCACAAGGATGTGAAATGCCCAAAAATGCATAAGACAGCCCTCAAACCAACAGAGAACTATCAGACACCAAATGTCAAAGTGTGGACACAGAGTCAGGAAATGGTCAAGCCTGAGTCTTAATACTCAGACTTGCAGGAGCAGGACCTGAGGGTGGACGTCTCTTTGCCAAATGGCCTCTCTGCAGGGTGCCAGACTGACAACTAATTTTAGTATGAGGGTGGATTAAATAGTAAATTAAAAACTATATTCAAGTTCTCACCAGATTGCAGGGGGAAGGATGGTAACTGAGTGTCAGTGAGTGTCAAAGATTGATAGTTCTGGGTAGCTCTGTTTTTCTAATGAATGGGGGGAAAAATGGAGTTGAAGAGCTCAGGAAGACATGATTCAGACACCCCCACACACACACACCTCTCCCACACAAAAGTAAAGGATTCGAAGTAAGTGTGCCCAGTGCCCCAGCCCTAAGTACATAGGTTTCTGTGCCAGACAACAGAGGCAAAAAGGAATCCTGAGGGACCAGCAGGTAGAGAAAGGGGAAAAAGACCCACAGACAGACAGAAAGAGCATAGGAATGAATGAGAGCAGCCCTGTTCGCAATGGCAAGCTGGGAGGCAATGCAGGCAAGGGGTAGGCGGGAGGGCACATGATAATTAACTCAGCAAGTTGATAGTATTTGCATATAAATGCCTCCACAAATCACTACAAACAAGCCAGGACAAGTCAGGCCTATTAGCATATACAAGCCAGCCCAGGAAGGCCTCTCTAGGTGGGTCATTGAGTGGGCTGCTCACTTAGGAGGCTGCCTGCCAGCTTGGAGTGGGGGGGGGGGAACATGTGAGGGGTGAGACAGGGAGTATGGGGGACACTATGTATTTCAGACCCTTTCACTCCTAAAGGCCTATCATTTCAGGATAGCAGAAAAGATTTCACTGGCTTTCTTCCCAGCTCATAGAGGAAGAGCAAAAGAAATGCTGGACCTTTTAGTTTATTTCTCCAGTGTTTGAGAAACAAAAAGTAGCAGGGGCCACCAGCAGGAACAGAGGAAATAAAAAAGGGAAAGAGTGTAGGGATGGGAACATTATGGAAAGGCAATTTAATAGGCTGCTCTAAAGTCTGGCTTTCTTTTTCACTTAAGTCCATGAGGTGTTGAGGCCAGGTGGTGGCACACCTGGCTAAGTGCACACATTACAGTATACAAGAACCTGGGTTCAAGCCCCTAGTCCCCATCTACAGGGGGAAAGCTTTGCAAATGCTGAAGCAGTGTTGCAAGTCTCTCTCCATCTTTCCCTCCCCTTTCATTTTCTCTCTGTCTCTATCAAATAAATAATTTAAAAAAGAAAGAAAGAAAGAGTGGTATGGTGTTCTTACCCATTTATAAAAAAAAAAAAACATGAAAGTGTTTATTACACCCATTTGACAGATGAAAAAGTAAGGCTCAGAAAGGTTAAGGGATGGAACCAAAGTCACATAGCCAGAGCTGAGTTTTAGGCCTATCACTCCAGCAGAGAGGCACAGACCAAAGCTGAATAAAAAGCAGGAAGAAGTCAGCTTCCCAAAGAGCAGGCTCTTGGACTCATCTTCACTTCTCCCACAAAACTACAGCAGAACCCTCCATTTCAACGGCTGATTCATAAGCAGCACTCTGATTCTGAACCTTACTTTATTTTGTAATTATCTCATTCCTTCAACCCACGAAGAAGACTTGACTATACAATCCTCCAATTAGACTCTTGAAAGTTTGCACCAAGATTTCTTCTATAGTCAGTTTCTTCGCTGTCTGGACAATTTCCCCAGTAAGGGCAAAGTAAATTGACAGCCTTTTTCCCAAAAGATGTAAAAGCTCAATGCTTTCCACCAAAGTTCCATACCCACTGGAGGAAAAACCAGCCTCCACTACCTTTAAGAAAAAGTCTGTGGGATCTCTACTACTTTACTTTACTATTCTTTACCTGGAACTCTTTTTTTTTTTTTTTTGAAATATGCTTTTATTTTTTTAATATTGTTATTTATTTATTCCCTTTTTGCTGCCCTTGTTTTATTGTTGTAGTTATTATTGTTTTCTATCTCCGTTGTTGGATAGGACAGAGAGAAATGGAGAGGGGAGGGGAAGATAAAGAGGGAGAGAAAAAGAGAGACACCTGCAGACCTGCTTCACCGCCTGTGAAGCGACTCCCCTGTAGGTGGGAAGCCAAGGGCTCGAACCTGGATCTTTAAGCTGGTCCATGTGCTTTGCGCCACGTGCGCTTAACCCGCTGCACTACTGCCCGACTCCCTGGAAATCATTTTTAAAAGACAGGCCCTTGGGGGTCAGGCGGTGGGACAGTGGGTTAAGCGCACGTGGCGCAAAGGCAAGGACAGGCGTAAGGATCTGGGTTCGAGCCCCTGGCTCCCCACCTGCAGGGGAGTCACTTCACAGGTGGTGAAGCAGTTCTGCAGGTGTCTTTCTCTCCCCCTCTGTCTTCCCCTCCTCTCTCCATTTCTCTCTGTCCTATCCAACAACGAACAACATCAACAATGGTAATAATAATAACCACAGCAAGGCTACAACAACAAGGGCAACAAAAGGGGGAAAAATGGCCTCCAGGAGCAGTGGATTCATGGTGCAGGCACCGAGCCCAGCAATAACCCTGGAGGGGAAAAAAAAAAAAAAAGACAGGCCTAGAGAAGGGCTGGGTGTTGGCACCCAGAGCTCACACATTACCATGCACAAAGGCCTAGATTCCAGTCCCTGGTCCCCACCTGCAGGGGGAAAGTTTCACTTGCAGTAAAGCAGTGCTGTAGGTGTCTCTTTTTCTCTCTCCCTATCTCCTCCATCCCTCTCTATTTCTCTGTATCTATCCAATAAATAAATGAATTAAACTTAAAAATTATTCAAAAAAAAAAAGACAGGCCCAGAAAGATAATTCACAGGGCAGGCAGAGAGTGCCTGCCTTGCCATGTACATGCCCAGGCTCAAGCCCTGGAACCATATGGGACATTTTTATGGTACCAGAGGAAGTGCTATGGTGATGGTGTCTATCTGAATTTTTAAAAAGCAGACAGGAGATAGCCTACCTAATACATACTTTATCATGTGTGAGAACCACATGGAAGTACCATGCTAAGGGGAATTTCAAGATCAGTGGAGCAGTGCCCTGTCTCTCTCCTCTTTCCCTTTCTCTCTCTCAGCCTTTGTCTTAGGAAAACACACACACACACACACACACACACACACACACACACACACACTCACCCAGAATCAGTGGAATCTTACAAGTATGAACCCCCAGCAAAAACCTTGGCAGTGTTAAAATAAAAATAAATCGGGGGTAGGGAGGGGAAGGTGGTCTGGAGCACTGAAACAGTTAATGCTTGGGGCCCAATAAATAAAAGTAAGCCAGGCAAGTCTGAGTAACATGTATTAAAAAAGACACACATATATAATTGAGTCTTCACCAATGCCTTCCCCTGGCAAGCATTACATATCAAATATAAATGATATAAACAGGGAGACTGGCAGAATAGAGGTATCTTTTAAAAGCAGTTGCTGTAGGAGTGACATCAAACTCCTAACATACTACCACCATCCATGGGCCTCTTCCTTAAGTGTCTAAAAGTTGGCCTGGGAAGTTGGGCATTAGTGCAGGTGGTGCAAAGCACAAGGACGGGCATAAGGATCCCGGTTCGAACCCCGGCTCCCCACCTGCAGGGGAGTCGCTTCACAGGCGGTGAAGCAGGTCTGCAGGTGTCTCTCTTTCTCTCCCCCTCTCTGTCTTCCCTCCCCTCTCCATTTCTCTCTGTCCTATCTAGCAACGCTGACATCATCAATAATAACAACAATGAAAAACAACAATGGCAACAAAAGGGAAAATAAATATTTAAAAAGTTAAAAAAATAAAATAAAAGTTGACCTGATGTTTTGGCAGCTGTTCCTCTGAGAGATAGGAGAGATGTTAGAAGGGAAGCAAAGCCATGCACCCTGCACCACCACTACCAACACTACCACCACCCCACCCCTTAGCAAACGCTTGCAAATTTGATGCACATTAAGAACCAAGGCCCCAAGCCAAACAGCATTTTAGTAAGCAGGGCCTGAAATGGTGGGAGAGGCTTACACTGTTGCTTGAGCAGTTAAGAAAATTTGTTTAAAAAGAAAAAAAAAAGAGCAAGTGTGTGTGGAGGGAAAAAAAGTGTGTGTGTGTTCTCTCGCACACAATCATGTATTCTTTAGCCTATTTCCCAGAACAAAGATGTCAGAAAGAGAAAAAGCCCACAATTGGCCACTCAGAAACCGTAAGTAGTAGAAGCAAATAAGCTCACGCCCATAGATACATACTTTATATAGACTTCCAGGAGTTTAAACTCTCTTGAAAAGAGACTTCCATATTTGAACAGGCACTTACATGACTTGGGGAGGGGACCTGTGGGGCTGAAATCAAATATCAAATTAAGCCCCCAGGTCTATTCTTCCCTCAACTAATCTGACTCCAGCCACTCAACTAAGGAGATTCAAATGAGTTGATAGACAGCTGCTGAGAGCTGGAATTTTAATACTGAAATGCAGGCTCCATGACAGAGGATGTGCTCAGACAACAGTTCTCATTCAAAACCTGATTCAGCCAATAAACTGACAAGAATCTTCCCCAATAATATTCCCAGATGAAGTGGGAGATGATCAAGAGACCAACAAAGCGGTTCCCTAGCCCATCAGGAAAAGACCTCCATGATACCCTTTCCTGGCCATTTTAAGTCTATACCTTGCCCCCTCCTGGTCTACAGACCAGTCAAGCTTAACCAATGACCCCCAAATACTTAGCCCTTTTCTTAACACCCCCAGAGACAGACAGACAGAAACACACACACACACACACACACACACACACACACACAAGGCTGGGGGAAGGAGAAAGAGACTGGACAGCTACTAATTCCTGCCTCTAGAAGCATCCCAGAGGGGGAAAATCTCACTCTCAGATCAAAGAACTATGGCTGAAATCACTGTCAGGGCAGTGCGTGAAATCGGTGGCAGATGAAAATTCCACTGTCTTTTCACATACTCCAACCAGCAAGTTTTCCCACTTCAGTGTCTCCCTACAGATGACTCAGCCTACTCTCTACTTTCCCAGCTGCTGCTCTCCCCCCCAAAAGCACTCACTTACATTTTAAAATAATCATTAAAAGAAAAACTTTAGGACCCTTTGGTAATTAGCAGAATAAAGGGGAGTCCTGGCATACCCCCAATTTCATGAGGAGTGTGACCCACAAGAGGCTTCTGCTGGCTTTGATTCCAAAGCAGTAACAGCCAGAAGAGGGAGGAAGGAGAAAGCAGTGTGTGCTTTGCCCACCCAACTCCTCCCTTCCATGGCAGCTTTAGATTGCACTTCATAGAGGGAAGAGGAGGGCAAACTCTTGGTGGTGGCACACGTGTTAATATCAAAGTTCAAAGAATCAGCAGCTGAACCACCTAAGGAACATACCCCCCAAGACACAGGAAGCCAGATAAGGCCTCTCTGGAGGGGCAGACATCAAAACACCCCTGCATTAATCCTCCTGTTGACAAGACTGCATGGGGGACCCTCTCTGGAATAGAGAAGGGCTCACCCAAAAGACAGATTAAGTCCAGGCATTTTGCTAATAAATCGGGGGGGGGGGCAGTTTAAATTCAACAAAACTGAGGTCTTGCTCAGAAACAAAGTCAAATTTGTCACAGATCAAACTTCCCATGTTTTTCCTGGATTTTCTATGCAAAGCAAGAAAACCTATGAATTAAGGGTGAGAGGAGAAAATAAACATTAAAAGGGAAGAAATCATCTTTTAAAGTTGCAAATATGAAAATAAGGCAACTTTCTTGAGCAAAGAACTCTCTAGAAACACACCTGTGGTGTGGGGGCTAGATCACTCACTTTCTTGTTGCCAGTCTCTTCTTTCCTACCACAAATAAGGAAAAACAGAAAAAGAAAAAAGTTCATTTTATACTAGTGTTTCTAATCATTAATTCATTAATTCCTCTAGTCACTGTCCACATAGGACTTATTTATTAGATATCAGCAGGCAAAAAAAAAAAAAAAAAAACCTCTGACATCTGACCATCTCTTCACACATGTTCAAAGAGCAATTTGGCAGTCAACTTTAAATCATACAGAATAGACATCTGACAGTTGTTGATTTTGTAGATTTTCTCCTTGATCTGGATATTAGAGAGTGGCTTGCCAAAATGAGTCAAGATTTTTACCCAGGTCTCTCCCTTGGGGCAGTTTGACTAATCTTCTCTTCTGTGTTTGTTTCTCAGTTGGAGCAGCCTTAGGACACAGGACATTGTGCTTTGGACAAAACAAGCATCCTTTACAACTGGACTGAGACAAGTTCCTGCAAAAGGAATTCCCTGGTCTGGATTCTATTAAAACTAGATCCTCATTTCCCTGACCGCAGTTTCTAACCCAGGCAGAGAATGGTGGCTACAAGTTGTTCTGTGATTTCTAACAATAATCCTTAGAACCAAATTTTCTCGTATCTGAGCATTTGGGGACTCCTATGAAGCTCACAGTAATGAAACCTATTTCGTGCTGTGTTTGGATAGTCCCAATCCCATCCAGCTTAATTACACCTGCTTTAGGAACCAGAGAAGGCCAAGTGGCCTGAGCATTACAGAAATAAGGCCAGCCTAAGAGCAAGCAACCATTTTAATAACAAGTGAAAGTATAAACCACAGCACATACTGTACTTTTTGAGGTTACTGATGTTCAGCATCAGGTGCATTATCCCCCATAATACTGATAAGTGAGAAATGGAGTGTGTTGGTTTCTTCAGGCCAGAGGCACCAGTGCCTCCCCTACAAAATCAGGTTAAACCTTTGAAAGAAGAAAGACACCTAATCATTCTAAAGGGTGGGTGTAAAGACAACTGGCTTTCTTCCCTTTGAATAAACTCTGCAATTCCATACAGTTTCATACAATGTTTTTTGGTCAATTAGCATGAGGCTGTTACAACTCTGAAATAAAAAGATTTCTAAGATGAGGCTCGGCTTTGGGTCTTCAAGAATTTCTAGGCTCTTGAGCTAATATGTTAGGAGGAGGGAGAGAGGGAGATAACAGGAGAGGGGGAAGAAGGTGGCCCCCTCCTCCAATGTCCAATAGCTAGCAGTGACAGTAAGGACACACTTCCTAGACATCACTAGTGATGAGAAATGAGGATCCAAGCTAAGTCATCATCAGCCCCAGAGAAGCCTTTGCTAGCAGTCTGCAATCACAGATTAATTCTAATGAACAAACAACCTTTGGGTCACCCAAGGTGAGCCAGGACTATCCTGGGAGTATCTAGTAATCACCATTACAAGTCATAATGATGGAAACCAAAATCTCGCTTATTTTAGCTCCCTGCCACTGGACAGTCCAATTGGCACCAAGCTTAAACGTCTGTTAAATCCAAGCCCAGAGCAGCAGCAGCAGAGAGGGAAAGCAAGCCACTGTTCTGTAGGGAGAAGCCAAAGAGAGGCCTACAGAGAGGACTGTTTTGTTTGGGCCCTTTCCAGGGGTGCTGAGTATTCATTTGTGCAAATGAAAGAAAGAAGGGAAGGAACCAAAATTAAAGTTTCAGGTGGTTGGGGAAGCAGCTTATTTTATTATTATTATTATTATTTTATTTATTTATTTGGAAGAGTTTGCAAGTGTTTCTCAATCATTCCCTGTCATTCACATCTGTTTTCTGGAAAGCTAAGAAACAGCAGCTCCATCCCACAGAAAGCTCAGCCATTTCAGAAAGGAGTTGGGGAAAAGAAGGTGACCCATGTCATGAAGACAAGAGATCTGCATGTCACTTAATTCCCTGTGATTCCAAAGACTGTTTTTAAAGCGTAAAAGTGCTGGCTTCTGCATCTGCCCCACGTTGTTAAATAACACTAGTGTAATTAAGTAAAAGAGTCAAGTGTGACCCTAGTCCATTCCAAGAGGCACTTACACACTCTCAGAAAACATGCTGGAAAAGAAATGCAGTCTCCCTAGGTGTGTAATTTAAGGAAGGGAGAGTTTCTCTTGGCCTACACAGGCACATGCCTTCTGAAAGGAGGGGGGTAGTGAGGGCTCCTATAAAAAGAATGAATACAAATTACAGGTGTGCAAACATCCAGGTATGCACCTTTCTCCAAATATTCCATTTCTGAAAGCCTTAAATCAGGATGAAGCAGCTTTAAATCATTCAGAAGTCTCCTGGCATTCCCTCACATCCCACCTTGGTCTCCTCACTGCCTGCTGTGTTTAGATTGGTACAGGAGAAGGATTCAGAAGCTCAGACTGTTCTGATAACAAGGAACAGGCCCACATTCCTGGCCTTGGCCTTTCTTGATCAGGTTACCTTAGAAGGTGTATGCTTTCTTCTCCTCAGCAGGCTCTGCCCAGGCACTCACTCTGGCTTCCCTCTCTAGCCCAGCCTACTGGAAGTCGTGATTTTTTAGGGTTTCCCCTTGAAACCTGTCCAGAAACCACAGCCATTAAATGAACATGAAGGTTTGACACCTCCTCTATTTAGGCGTGAGGGGACTCGAGGGGCCAACTCTGCAAACTCGCACCTGCTGCTTGATGGCAAAGAAACCAAGTTCTTGGGCTAGTGTGAGCTTTAAATTAAACTCAATTTATTTAGTGACTTGTCTCCAAGGATCTCAAAGCATGAGATGAAGTAAGACGACGTGTAACTTTCATACTATCTACCTTCAGGGCTCAAGGTTGTTTTCCTTGCTTTGCTTTGACACATTCCATCAAGCAGGCCCTGGTCTGAAGGAGGGGCCCAAGTGGGGTCATCTGTCTGTCGAGGTTAACTGTTGGTGGCTTATGGAGTCCTCAAGGCCTGTTAAACAAACTATAGGACTAGAAGTTTGGGGATAGGAGGACCACCCTGGACTCACCTGCTGCAAAGGTTTTATTTAAACCTGCTCATATACAGTCCGCCCTGTTCCAGGCAATGGGTGAGCTGTGGTCTTGGCCCTTGAGGTATTTTCCTATTTCTGTAACAGGTACATCCAAAGGAGAAAGAACTGTTTTTCATAAAGTTCTTCCCCCTACACGCCACAAAGCCCCTCAGTAACTTTTTTTTCCTGCCAGTGACCTAACTTGGGTACTCTTCGTCTTTTAACAGGACAAATGTCTTAATCTACCCTCTTCACCTCCTCCTCTCTACTAAAAGCTGTTCTGGTGTTTCCACTGTGCGAATAAACTAAAATTAAAGGTGGCCAAGGCACTTTTTCAAAGGGGCCTTCCAGCTTCAAGATGAGGATTCTCCCTACAATGACTCCACAACAAGCAACATTCTTCACACTATCTGGAACTGACCAGCGACTTCCCTTGGGCTGGAAATGGGTGCATTTTTAGGCCGAGGAACCTAAACTTCTAAATGCCACATGCTTTGCAAGTATTCAGAAGGCAGGAACTAATCCAAAAGCAAAATAAGGAAGGAAGGAAGGAAGGAGGAGGAGGAAGGGGAGAATGGAAGGGAGGGAAAGAGGAAGGGTTTTACCCTGCACCCAGCAGAACTCAGACGTGCTCTCCCCAGGTAGGTTCCAATTGGGAGTCCAGCAGTTCAAGTGCAGCCAACCTGCCCTTCCCCCACATGCCCCAAGAGAATGGGAAGTTCAGCCAAGACTCCCAGCACCTGCCTGCAGCGCTAGCCTAGGCCGGCTGCGTGAACCAACCCCGCGGGCTGGGGAGGGAGGCTGCACTCACCTGGCACACAAAGCCTCCGCACACCTCCGGAGGGAGGAGGCACTCGCAGGTCCGGGGGCCACGGCACGCGCGACAATGGGAAATTCCAGCGGCACCCGAGCCCCGAACTTACCCACCCCCGGCGGCATTCTCCCCACCTCCCGCTGCCCCTGGGGCTCCAAGGTGGCTCTGGCTAGGTTCAGGGGAGCTTGGGGCGGGGGAGGAGTGCTCATGGTGGCAGCCGGGCCAGGCTGGGCCGGGCGGGCAGTGCGCCCCTCCCCGGGAGGGAAGGTCCCCGGCGCGCGGCAGGGATTCACCCACGGGGCGCGGCGCTCGTCCCCGGCCTGCGCTGCCAGCTCGCCGGCTCGGCCGCCCTCCCGCCCGCCTGCCCGGAATCGCTTTATGTAAATGAAGCTCAACTCGCAGTTTGCAGCGCGCACCGCCCGGGGAAGGGGGGGGCGGGCGGGGCGGGGGGCCTTCGGGGATCCACATTACACAGCAACAAAGCGGAAGGTTAATTTGAAACTCACAGCCCCACCGCTCGGCTCCCCGGGCAAAGCCTGACATCTACAGTCGTGCCGGGCGCAGGCCGGGTGCTCTGAGGCGGGGGCAGCCGCGCCCGTGGGGACGCGGGGACACAGTGGAGAGCGCGAGGCTCCGGCACCGGCCTGGGATAGACAGGCCCGGCCGCGCGCCTGCCCCGGGCCCCGAGCTCAGGACCACTCGGCCTGCGATGCCCCAGGAACCAGCCTTTCAGGAACAAAGCCCAGCCGGTCCCCAGGCGCTGACCCCTCACTCATCAAAAGTCAGGGACAGGCCCTGGAATCGGCAAGAAGAAAGAGAAGTGCCCTGGCCACAAAAAGGAGCCTGGGGCCTCCGAACCCTAGCCCCTGCTCTCTGGGCCCCATCCACGTCACAGCCAGGCCACTCTAGCATGGGGACATTAGCCAATGTGGACAGGAATGTATTTGAAACACACACACACACACACACACACACACACACACACACACACACACACGAACACACACACACGAACATACACACACCCTATTAACTGCTTTACAGCACACTTCTGTTTTTCGGCTGCACAAACTTATAAAAACATCCCCTGCTCTCCATTAAGAGTTTATGGGTAGAGTTTTTTTTTAATTAAGAAAGACAGGGAGCCCACCTTCTGCACCACAAAAAGAATGTAGATTCATACTCCCAGAGGGATAAACAATAGGGAAGTTTCCAAGGAGAGGCTGGGACACAGAACTCTGGTGGTGGGAACTGTATAGAATCATACCCCTACTACAATTATACCCTTACAATCTTGTAAATCAACATTAAATCACTAGTAAAAAAATAAGACATAAAAAAGAAATGCGGGGGGGGGGGCTCACATTCTGCAATGAAGCTTGCAAGCATGCCTTCTAAAGCCACGTTATTTTACGTAAGTCATGGGCTGTGCCCTTCACAGGAAGAGGTTGGTGAAGGGAGTGGGGGTCAAATTTAATGCAGCCACCCCTGACAGTCAAAGCAATTGCTGGACACTTTCCTATCCCCCAGGTTCACCTAGATATGCAACGTCAGGCTTAGAGAAATCTCACCCACCGGAAGTCCCCTATCCTCCCTGCCAGACACCCATGCTTAGGCTGAATATACTCCCCCCAATTCTCTAAGCACTGAAAGGCACCTGCTTTTCACCCTTTCTGAATACCACCCACCCAGGCTGAGAGTCTTTTCCAACTGCCCAATAATGAACCATGCAAGTGTTAGAAATATAATAAGCTCACGAGGGGGAAGAGCTATGTGTATGGAGTCGGATCAGCATGAAGCACACACTGACTCAGAAGGGAAAAGGAGGCTGGGCAACTGAAAGGCAGCATAGCATGCCCCCCCCCCCCAATCTATTTTCTACACTAAAATCTGGGTTCAAATCAACCTAAGTATCTAACCTGTTGGGTACAGACAACCCCTTTCTACATTTTAGTCAGCAAAGCTAGCATGCTCCCCTCCCCCTATCTTCTTTTTCCCCCTTCAGCTAGGGCCCTGAGAGAAAAGACCGCCTCTAGGGAATCATGTCCGATTAGGGACAAAGGAGGGCACAAGCCAAATTCAGTCACACATGAGAGAGCAAGGCAGGATGGGGGTGGGGGGCAGAGCTGGAATAAAGGAAAAGTGGAGGATGATTTTGTAAACCCGGGTAAGATCACTGCAGAGCTGCTTCCAGCCCACACCTGACTTCAGGCCCAAGAACAGGTGGTGTTTTCAAAACACACAATTATTTATATTAGCCACATCCATAGAGAACACCTTAAAGAAAACCAATTAATAATTTAATTGAAAAATGACTGAATAATACATGGGGAAGATGATGGTAGCAATAATGCAATGCACATCCCTGGAAATCTCTTCAGAGAAAAAAGATGACACCATCAACCCACCACCCCCTACACACACACACACACACACACACACACTCCTTTACCTGGAGGCCTAGCAGGTGATTAAAGACAGTTAAGAAAATGCCCAGAAAGATCAAATTCGGCTACATTGTCTTAACTTTCATTAATAGGGGAGAACCTTGTAATCTGGTGACATCATGAACATGGTGGGTCAACAGATAAATATCTTCAATAAAATAAAAGTCAGAAAGCCCAAGAGCCAGCTATAAAGTAATCTGGAAAGATGAGGAGATACTGGGCAGAGAGAAAGCCTTTTGCTGATTTGTCCCCATGCAACCAATGCCCCAAATGGCAGGCACTGCTGTTCAGAGGCCTGACAAGTATAACTGAGAATGACCTGGGTCCCCTTATCTTAATGGGGCACCAACTCCATACAAGGTGGAGTTTGCCTTTGTAAAGGGTAATACACAGGCATGTCACCAATGGCCTCAGGACCATTATGAATATAAAGGGCTGCAGAAAAGCTGGGGTGTTAACACTACTACTACTACTACTCAAACTTATTTCCACCATTAATGAAAACAATAGGAAATTTGCAACTTTCACGCTTCCATGTGACCATCAGTATCTCTCAAGCACAAGTTGCAAATTCTGTCCTTCAGCTCTGGAAGGCCCTGGCTCTGCTGAAGGTGACAGTGTGATATGCATCCCACTGCCTAACCAACACTGCTGAGGACAAATAAACTCACTCTCAGAAAAGGCAGCTCTTCCCTCCCAGTGCTCCATAACTCATCTCATCTCATCTGGAAAGTGTAATTGGCAACAGCCAAAAGGATAAATATTTAAAAATAAATCAGGGAAGGCTAACCCTTTCCATACTCCTCCCTTTACCCATTCTCCAAGGCAGAGGCCAGCCCCCTAATGCTTAGCTGGCTAGTAAATTACAACCCAGCCCCACTGCCTGCTGCCTCTCTCCTCCACAGACACACTCACTCTCCTTTCACTTCAGCAAAGGTAAATATGATCTCTGAGCTGAGATACAGTGGATGTCAGCATTCTGACTTGTAGCTAAGCCTAAGCTCCATTTTCACAGCACAACGGGGTTGAGGCAGATTTGTGTGCTCTTCCAGAAGCCTTCTGCTTTTATTAAATTATACATACACATTGATTTTAAAACTAGTGCTTAAATAACCTTGAGGTTTGAACAAAGAAAAAGTCAAAAGAGGACCAAAAAAAAAAAAATTAAAATACCTGCATACCTGGAATAGACAAGGAAACACTGAGAGCTATATCACACTCCATGCACTAAATTCACCCCATCCCTTCTGGGCAGTTCTATTCAGAGACTTGGTACCTGTTAGGTGACCAAGCACCCTGTGTATGCAGGATTTCCTCAGAACAGTGACACTGACCTTCACAGCCACGGGAGGAGGCTGGTGTGCCAAGGCCTACCCACACGTATTTTGATTCAATTTCTCTAACACAAACCTCTATCACTGCAGTGTTAATTCCATAGATCAATTTCCACCCCCAAACTTTAGGTGGCATGTTACCTAGTCTCCCCAGATCAAACCCTAAGTCTGTTAGCCAGTGACACACACACACACAAAAACACAATAACTACTTCAAAAAAAGGAAAAAAATAATTAGGAAGAGCTTTCTCAAATTAATTTTATGTTGCAGAGCAGAGTTTCAGGAACACCAAAAAAAAAAGGAAAAACTGGCCTTCAAAGAGCTTTAAAATGTTAGGTACAGAGCTTGCTCTCTGTTTTATTTTTTAAACAAAACAAAAAATGTATACATATATATATAGAGAGAGAGAGACATGTATACACACATATGTGTGTGTGTGTGTGTGTATACATACATATATATATATATATATTTCCTGAAAGGGCAAAGAGAATTTGCCATGCAAGACTTTTATACCCAGGGGGGGTTCATACATTTGTGTCTTTAAACCTTGAAATTGAGAATTTTAATGAAAAAGCAGGCAGATGCTTAAAGACAGCATCGCAGTCAGGGTCCTTACATTGTAAGAGAGAGGTGCTTTGTTTGGAGCCAGGAAGAAGAGGTGGGCTCCTATTTTGTTCCTGGGTCACCCCATTGCCTGACATATCTCTTTGCACTCAGTCTGATGCAAACCACTGTAGGCTTTGGAGAGGAAGCAGGTTGGAGGGAGAAGAAAGGAAAAAGGAAGCAGGAGAGGAAAATAAAAGGGGAAGGGATGTGGTCTCTATAGAAATTGAAGTTTTAAAAAAATGTAATTCCACATTATGTACCAACATTTCCCCTACACATGCATTAAGATTACCAATTATATCCGACATACCAAGAGCACAATAACCAGGATCAGAATATTTTTCTCTTAATGAAGCATTTCATTTAGATTTGCAATTCTTTCCTATCTAGTGACCACTTCTAAGTATAGGCCAGGATACTCCGAAATAAAAGATGACCCTTTCACACTTTCCCCTCTCCCCAAGTGATTCCAGAATGCTATTTCCTTATCGTTTCATTTTGGTGCATTTCTATTTGAAATCTATGCTAATTTGACTTAAAAACCCCAAGTTGAAATTTCACATATCCTCCAAGTGATCCAGTGTTCTAAATTCTGGATTTCTATTGAGGTTGTTCCAATAACCAGTGAGGCCTATGGTAAAAATGTGCTTCATGCTGTTCAGTTTGTCTCCCCGCAGACAAATAGAAACTGTGAAATTTAAAGAATGGATGAAAAAAATCTAAAACAACGAGGTTAAAAAAATAGGACAAATGTTTTTGCTTTTGTGTCTCCCTGGAGCAATTGTTTGGGGTAGTCTGCATTGACAATAACCATGAGAAGGCCATCTAAAGGCGATGCACACACAAGGGGACTCCTTGCCTGCTGCCTTTGGTCTGGTAGAAAAAGCACCTTAGCTCCGTTCTCCAGGAACAAAAGGCCAGGGCCACAGAAGGGGGGAGAGGTTACTGGGGCTTTCACAGAGAGCCAAGTGTCAATGCAGGTTCATTTTTCACCCGTCTTAGTTGGAAAGCAGCTCAGTGAACTTCCTAATGACTGCTTTTCCCTCTCCCCCTATTATTTCTAAACCTGAAAGAACAAAACAATAATATTTTTTTAAACCTAAAACCCATCATCCCATTAGAGGAAAGCCTTGGGGGCCTACATGTCAATTCTTCCTCCTCTCCCCCGTTTTGAGTTTTTGCCATATATTTTTTTTTTTGAAGAGGGGGATTCCAGTTGTAGATCACATGGAAATAAAGAGACACTAGACACTGTGGTCATTTTAGTAACATCAGGATGGCCTTTCTGTGTGCAAGAAGGCTGGGAGCAAAAAAATAAATGGGAAAAAAAGAAAAAACTCACAGGGACAGAGGTGGGGAGGCTAAGGGGCACCGCCATGAAACGTTTTTTCTTTTTCTCACAGCATGAAGTCACTAATGCCAGCTTCAGATTTGCAACTGAATCAAAGTTATCATTGCAGGGTTTAGGCTCTTTTTTTTTTTTGGGGGGGGCGAGTTGTATGGAAAAATGGGCCAAAGAACCCATACACAAGGTGTGTGTGTGTGGGGGGAGGTGCTTCAAAGAAAAACAGCTGAGAGGAATCACTGCATGCCATGAAAATACCAGGGCAAGTGGATGTCAGAGTGTTTTAACCAGAATCGAAGTTGGAAACATCTTCCTCAGCAGGCAAACCCTAGGATGAGGCAAAGACATGCAAGCTTGAGCCTTTGAACCCAGACCTGGCAGCTTAGGAACGCATTCCCCTTTCCCAGGCAGCCACAGGCTCTGGCTGCAGAGCAGGACAGGGGGAGGGATGAGAAGGCCCTGTGAAGAAGCACAATAAACAACTCAAATGTGAACGGAAATGACATCAGCAAAGTGAAGGACCTGTTTATTGCAGATCAAAACAAAACAAACTTCCAAACCTTTTGTGTACACAAGATATCTCTATAAAAATAGCCTTCCTAAAATGTCACCAGGGTCCACAAATCAGCATCCCAAGAAAACAGATGACAGTTACTAGGGGCTTGGGGGAAGAGAAGAGGATGGGAGGGAATGTAATAGCAGAAGAGGCCCCCAAACACAGCTGACTCTTCCCCCCCTCTGCTGATCCTTAATATTTATTGGTGTTTATAATCTAAAAGCCATGCTCTGTGTTTCACTTAATACAAGGCCAGACAGTGCTGTCTAATGAGGCAGCATTACAATCAGCTTGTAATACTGAATTTTTAATGCTGCCAAGGATTCTGTTACATAATAATATGAAAAACAGAAGCTGAAAGTGGGCTCGTGGTGTCAGGACACTGGAGGTTCCAAACAGACAAGCCTGCCTGCCTGCCCTCCTCTGCCCACCCACCACCCCCTTCTGACCCAAAATAGGCCCCCAGTCCCTACACAGGAGGGTTTGTATGGAAACCACGAGGGCTGCTTAAGAAACCCACTTTTTAACTGTGTCATTATACTCCTAAGTTATATTTTCAGAAGTAAGTGAATCTGGGGTGAGAGGATTGTAACAGCAATTTTAAAATTTTTGAGGGGGAGCTGCTGAAGAGTCAAGGAATACAGAAAGAGGTAGCTTATTTTAAGCAAAAGCAATATAAAATTATAGAGGGAAGAACTAAGATGGGGGTGGAGGATGAAATTAGTTGACCATATTAACAGCTACAGCACTCAGTTTACATTGCTGTAATTTAAAATCATATATATATACATATATATATATATATCATTGCTCCTCTCCGTAATACCCCAAGCCTGTAAATCTATAACCACTGTAATGATTTAGTGATTAAAAACATGATAACATATTGTGTAACTGCAAACCACAAAACCCCTGCCAACTCTCCTCTAAAATAGAGGGGGCAAAAATATAGAAAATGTGTTGCTTACAGCAATTTTCCTAAACTCAAAAGATTTTAATAAAAGAACCTATACAGAAGAGGAACCAGGAGGGCAAGTAAATTCTATGGGAAGCCAGAAATAAAAAAAAGGGGGGGGAGGCAGCTTTATGTGGGATTCCTTTCCTTGTACTAACAAATTACGACCTAAACATGCCTTTTCTTTTCTCTCCCTCTCTCTTTTTTAATAGTTTGTTGTAACTGGAATAACTGGTCTTGTGTGCTGTCTTGCATATTCAAAGCTGCTTTGTAATTGGATCTGGACACCCAACCTTATTTGCCTGAACTCAATAGGGTTTTCTTTTTCCTCCCCCTCCTCCCTCGTTTTGTGTTGGACTAGGTATTGTGGGTTGTCTATTCTTTCTGGGTGCAGACATCCACACAAGCAGGGACTCTGGTGCCTCTAAGCTACTGAGCAGAGACCTGAGAGGGGAGGCACAATTTGTAACAAGGCAGGAGGAGCCTAGAATATACACACAAAAATAAAATCAAAACAGCTGGAGGGGTTTTGGCCTCTGAGCAGCTGACCTGACTCAACTCTATATTCTTTCATTTCCCTATTGTAGGATTCCTGCACCTTGGGTCAGATTCGAACTCAATGTGACCCTGAAAAGGCAGTCACTGGGGCCTAGAAAACTGCTCCATATTTAATGGTGGGTGAGGTAGAGGTAACAGGATGGGGAGTCTAAGTGCATATGCATTTAGACTCACCCTACTGAAGACTCCCACAAATATGTATGTGTGTATATACACACATGGATCTGTCAAGAAAGGCAGGTCATGAGGCCAGTTCCAGTCCAGCTTTCTCAGCTCACACTTGAGCCTGAAGTCTTCTTGTGGCCCCCTGAAATCTTCACATCTATAACTCTACCTACCCACAAATACAAACCATCACAAGCAAACACTACTCCAGAGATTTTTTATGTTTAAGAAGTCCACAGATTTGAACTGCCTCCTCTCTGAACCAGAGCAGGGCAGTTTATTCAGAAAAATCAATAGGAAAGAGCATTTGCAAATATTTAGATAAGCCCAGTGCGTTTCAGCATTAAGTAATTAAAAACTAAAACTCAGGGCAGGGGAAAAGGGAGGAGACACAGAGGAAGGGTGCAGGCCTATAGTGGGTTTTCCTGCCCACACCTCATCTTCCCAAACCGCAATCCTTTCAAAAACTGACTCCATGTACACTTTTTTTTTTTTTTTTTTTACAAAATCTTGTTCATACACCATTTGGTAGGCTATTTCAAAATCATCTCCAAATATGGATTCACCTAGTACCAGGCTTTCAAGCCTGACTACAAGTGTCTGCAGTCTCTCTGTCTCTCTTCCCCACTTCCCTCCCCCCTCTCTCTTACACACATACTCTCTCTCTCTCTCTCTCTCTCTCTCTCTCTCTCTCGACACCTCTGGTAGTCCTCTCTTTTGTACTAATACATCTAAGTTACTTGCACTAGTTACAGATACCCACCTTATAAGAAGATGGTCTCCTAAGTGGTAATTCAATAAGTGAATTCCCTTCCCATGATCCCCCCCTTAATTTCCATTCCCCTCAACCTATAGAATACCTAAACTGGAGGGGGGGGGTGTCCAGTACATGAAACCTCCACATGAAAACACATTAGTTATTTTTTTTTAAACAAAAGGAAGGAGTTATCAAATGAACCATCATAAAGTAAGTCACTATTGAGTAGACTTCCCCTATATTGTTCTAGAGGTCTGAGCAGTAAATTCTGCTTGGACTACTTCTAAATCCTTTCTAAGAATCCAAGCAAAGCACTGGAGCACCCACGCTGCAGATATTGAAGAAATTTACAGTAAATGTAGGTACAAGACTGCAGCATGCTGCCCTATTGATTATGTAGATTCTGATCAATCTTCTCCCTTCTCCCATTTCCCAAGCCTCTCTCTGAAGACCTCCAAATAAGTTGGTCTGTAACTAGTCATCCTCCCAAAGTAGGGAGTGGGGGGGAGTAATTTTTTTAGAAAACATAATACATTTTAAAGTGTCCCTACCATAAAGGAGTCTTCTTTTTAATTCCAAAGTGAATTTATATTCTTTAACTTGCATTACAGTCAAGCGATCATCATATGTCATATTCTTCAAAGGTACTTAACAAATCCCCTTTTAAAAGTCACTAAAACTAGAGGCCAGAAAATGGCAATCAGACTCTTTCTTCCATATAGCCCTTGGATCAAGTTTCAATCACTGAGGCCAAATAAAAAATTGTCATATTTGCCCTACTTCAAAGCAAACGGGGAAAAGTTAAGAGTGGGTGATTTTTGAAAGCACTTGTAATCAAAGAATTTGCCACAGTTGAAAGAATTGCACAACATTTCGCAAAAGTCAGACTCTGAGCAACAGATTAATTTGCAAAGTAAAAATGAGTATTTTTAATTGAATAGCTCCCCAAGAAGCCTAGGAGCCTACGCCCATAAGCAAATTTAAATACTGTATACACACAAAATAAAAATTTTAAAAACTTAAAAATCTATTACTCCCCAAAATATATGCAAAAAGATTTTCATTAAAATACATAACGTACAAAATTCGGGAACGTGGATTTCGCATCGAGTGGAGAAAAGATACAGAATAAAGAAGTGGTGCAGGATCAGGGGAGAGAGTGGAGAACGTAACGTAAACAATCCCAGACTCGCGTGAACAGAAGGGAAAAAAAAAGAAAAGAAAAGAAAAAGAAAAAGAAAAAAAAAAAAGGAGGACAAGAGAAAGAGAGCAAGCGAGAGAGGAATCCTAGCAAGTCTCTTGACTCAGCTGATCAAGTGAGAAGCCTGCCAGGCTGGGTCTGATCTTGGCCGGCGGCGCAGCCCCGAGCCCCCAGGAGCCCCTAGTGTCCGGGGCAGAGCCCCCTCTGGGCACCGGCGGAGCTGCCAGCGGGGCAGGGCGGAGCGCGCGCGGGGAGGCTCCGGCAACCGGCTCCCCCCCTCTGCCCTGCTCGGACCCCGGGGCTCCGGCCCAGCGGCCGCGGCAAGTGGAGCCCTGGCGCGGGAGGCGCCCAGTCTGCCCGCGGGGGCGGCGGCAGCAGCAGCAGCCGCGGCGACTGCTCGGGGCCGGGCGTGCGCTCCGCGCGGCGGTGGCTCAGCCCCTAGCCCCTGCGCCGCTCCGGATGGGGCAAAGTTGGGGGCCGAGAGCTGCAGGGGCGGGGGCGCTCGGCACCGCGGACAACACCCCCCCCCTCACGCCGGCCCCTGCCTTTGTCTCGGCGCCCGGACCCCGGCCGCCCTCCCGCCCTGGGCCCCGCGCCCTGGCCGGCCCTGCCCGGCGGCGCCTCCAAACTGGCCGCGCGGGCCTCGCCCGGGGCGCCTCCGCCCTCCCGGGGGTCGCTGGCGGCCGGCGGCGGCGCGGGGGCCGGGGAGGAGGGGGCGGCCCGGGCTCGGGGGCGGCGGCGGCGGCGGCGGCGGCGGGAGGAGGAGGAAGAAGAGAAAGAGAAAGTTTGGCGCAGGGGCAAGGAGAGCGGGACTCAGCGAGCGAGCAGGGCGCGGGCACGGGGAGCGCGGGCGGCGGCGGCGGCCGGGCGCGGGAGCCAGGAGGGGGCAGGACAAGCCCCATGCAAAGCAGCCCGGGCGCCCCGAGGAGCCCCGCGTCCGGGCGGTGGCGGCGGGAGGAGGAGGAGGAGCAGGCGGCGGCGGGGAAAAAAAAAAAAGAGGGAAAAGTTGCCACTTACGCGGTTGCTTCTCCGGCGGCGGCGGCTGCAGCGGCGCTGCTGGCGGCGGCGGCGGCGGCGGGAGCTGGCGGCGCTTTTAATCCCGAAAAGAGGCGCTCGGGCCGCGGAGCCCATCAAGGCAGCAGCGGCGGCTGGCGGGGGTCGGCGGCGGCGGAGGACGCGCTGCTGGCGGCGGCGGCGGCGGCGGCGGAGCTGGAGCGCGCTCGGCGGAGCCCGGGGCGGGAGGCGGCCGCAGCCGGGGAGCCGGAGCCGCCGCCGCCGCTGCCGCCGAGCAGCATGGTTGGCGGGGAGTTTACAGCCCCCGGAGCGGGCAGGGGCCACGGAGGAGAAGCGGCGGCGGCGGCGGCAGCGGCTCTAGGCTGTAATTGGGATGCAAAGCAGGCGGTGGCGGCGGCGGCTGCGGCCGGGAGGAGGAGGAGGAGGAGGCGGCGGCGGCGGCGGCTGCAGCGGTCGGAGGGGACGCGCTGGAAGTGGGAGCTGATGAGTGAAAAGAAAAAAAAGTCTTTGGATCTTTATTCTGCTAATTAGTTTCCTGCAAAAAATGGCTGTGATTAATTCAGTGCGCATGTGCTTCATTACCCAGGCACGACGGGAAGGGCTAATTAGCCACCTTCTGGATCAATAAGATTCAGCAAAAAAGAAAAGGGGGAGGTGGAGGGAGGCAGAGGGGAGGAAGGGAGGAAAAAAAAAAAAACAGGGGAAAGTGATGAGCAGGGCAAGGAGAGCAGGAAGAGAGGATGGGAGAAGAGCCCAGGAAGAGGGAGAGAGGCACCAAAAGTTTATGCATGTATTAAAAACACATACACACACGACACACGCGCGCGCACACACACACACACACACACATACACACACACACACACACACACACACACGAAGTGAAATGCAGAGAAGCAACAATAGGAACCTAAGATTTTCTTTAAGATGTTTTTCTTTCCTTTTTTTCCTCTTTTCTTGCCTTTTATTATTTTCCTTTTCCCTTTCTTCTGGCAAACGCAGTAATGTTTAAATTAAATAGGAAGAGAGCATCTTCAAAGAAGAGAGGTGGGGGGGCACAGTGGAGCGGGACAGCTTAAAGCAAAGATTTAAGTGAATGAGCAAAGAAGCAGACTCAGAGGCCACTTTAGATTGCAAATCTGAATTTTTTTAAAGGAGGAAAATTACCCCCCCCCATTAGAGGACAAATAAGGGAAATATGGAGAAAACTTTAACACGTACCGTGGACAAAAAGGATAGAATATGTTAATTTTTCTTCTGAAATAAGAAGCAATCAATCTTCTCTGGTACTTTAGAGAGGGAGAGAGGGGAGTGATGATTAGAAGAAATAAAGGGGGAAAGTGAATCCGAACTGAAAGGGAGGGGGTAACTTAAGGGAAGACAAGAAAAGGAAAAGTTGCACGTGGAAACAAGTCCAACTTTCTACCTTTCTGGACTAAAGAGAAAAGTAAAATCAATTTTCTCGTGTAAAACCTGGAAAGCAGATGTTTTCAAAACACAGGAAGCTATTTTGCCATCAAAAGCAGGGATGTAATAAAGGCAGTGAAAAAATAATTTCAGACTAAATTCGTAAAAAAGAAAACCAATATATTTAAATAGTGAGGAAAGGTCTAGAGTGTAGAAGGGGGGATTATGTATGCCTTCCCTAATGCAAAAAAAAAAAAAAAGTATTACAGCTACCTCCAAGAGTCTGGAGTTGGGAGCAGGGTCTAAGAGCCAAAGGGCTTGAAATGAGAGGATGGGTTTCAGATAAAGACTTGGAGCGGTACATCCCCACCAGAGCCCAAAGGAGATCCCTGGAATCAAAGACAGCAGCCAGGGACCCTGCTACTGTATGGATTCTCTGTACATCAAAGCCATCACTTAAGCTGGTGTACGTATGGTACCTCCAAAAAGCAAGCAAACAAATGCAGGAAGAACAAGAGTCTCACTTTCTCTCTCTTTCTCTGTCTTTCAAATTCTAGCATTAACGTAACTGCTATGCAATAGATTTCTTATTGACAAGTTTGTATATCTGAGAGTTTTAAACATGAATTAGTATAACTGCAAATACAATGTCTAAAATAAAATGAGATGCAATTTTCACTTAAATTATCTGTAAGTAAATGTAAAGACAGCACTGATATTTTTAAGGCAATATTAGTGAACTCTATGGCATAAAGATAGAGAGTGTACACTAAAACTTATTTTTCCTGGGGGGGGAACATTTGGCCCAACCTAGCTACATTATTTATTTTAGAAGGAATTTGGGAGATCTATTTGATTAAAAAGGAGTTCTTCATTTTGAGAGATTTTCCCCCCAATGCTCTCAAGAGCAAGCAGCTCCTTAGTCAAGACTAGGGGGAGAAAACCGGTTTAGGATTTTGCAGGGTTACCTCATCTAATCCTTCTGAATTCATTCTGGGAATAATGCTGTTTTATTTAGGGAGGGGGGAGAAAATACATTTAGAAAAATCGGGGGTTTCCTCTCTCTGCACCAAATCTGGGTTGCCATTCAAACTTTCCCTGGCTGCTTTTCCAAGCGGGACAGTTGATCAATACAGCCAAGTCCAGCCTGGCTTGCTACAGGTTTCACCAGTCAGTGCTTGCAAAACCTTTGTCATTTTCTAAAAATAAAAAAGCTAAAAGTTATTGTAGAAGAAGGGGCTTTTTTTTTGTCCCTAGCACAATGTGTCTTTTGTGAGGTTAATGCCATTCTGGGCTCTCGATAGCCCTGGACAATGGGAACTCTCCAGGAGCCTGCAAAGACTCTGGCTTTTTTCTCTCTTGATTTTTTTTTTTTTTAAGGGAAGGATGAAACATTCCTACAGTCCAAACACCACTTCTACTTTGATAAAATAAATATTTATCTGTATTGTAGTCATTGTATATTTTTGCCATCAGTTTGTCCGGTTTCTTATTGTTATTTTAACATTTTTTCATTGGCAACAGTTAATCTTTTTTTTTTCCTTTCAGTCCAAAGTGCAGGTCAGTGTAAAATGTAGCTGACTGAAGGAAGATTGGTAAATTCTGAGTTTTTCCATAATACATCAGGTAAGGAAAATTGTTCAGACCCTCAGGAGTGTATTTGGCTTCCTATTTAACTATCTTCACAAATCTTCATCCATCTGGTAGTTTAATGTTTAAAGATGTAGCAGAATTAAATTCTTCCTTATAGATCTTGCAAATGTAATAATCTATTTGTTTTCTTTTAAAAATGTAAATGGTACTACAAAAAACTTGTAGTTTGTTTCTTATACAAAACAGTGCAGAGAAAGGCAGTTCCTCAACTGATACAGGTATTTAGGAGAAAATTCTGGATAAAAAATGTATTTCATATTGCAATATAGAAAAATGTCAGCTTAATCTGGTAAATACTTATGCTAATTTTACTGAGTGAATTCGTTATACGGAGGAGAGGTACCAAGCTTGTATGATTGGATAATGCTTAAGCGATAATCCAGCATCTATATGGATTATTTTATGTACAAAATGGGGGGAAAAAAGGAACCAAGAAATTCAGAATCTAAATCCTTCATTTAGCTGGAAAAAGGGCAGAACATTTCAGACCAGTCTGCTTTAAAGACAGTTACAGAAGGAAGGAAAAGTGGAATGTAGGCTAAATATTGCAATGATGTGTATATTTCTCTGCCTCTGGATCAAGTGAATGGTTATATATAAACACAAAGATATATGCATAAATGAGTACATAACTATACATCTGAATGCCTTTAGATGGCTTTGCCTGAATGTTTATGTGCACACAGTATACAAGGTATACATAAATGCAGATACTGTACAGAACTATAGGCATGCTCTCTCGATGGGGGGGGGGGTTGTTTCCAGGTCTGTTTGAAGCTACTTTATTTTGCAAATATGGCATAGAATTGTTGGTTTAATGGTGAAGATGTGGATGGTGAATTTGAGTGAGACTCTTCTCCATCACTGTTTCCATAACCTGGGCTCGAAATATGATCAGCTATTATGTGGTCCAAGGGCTAAAGATGCGGTGGGCCAGTATTAAGGGGAAAGGAAGGTGAAGGAGAAGATCTCACGTCTGAAGAATCTAGCTTCTGGGCCCTGGATTTTCTTCTTCTAGAAGACCGAATGACACAAAAACAAACAGAAAAAAGGGGGGGAGGAGGAGGAGAAATAATAGGAAAAAAAAACACCATGTGGAGTGAGGGAAGGTTAAAAGGACCGCTCTCTGGACAACTCTAGAGCTAGAGCTAAGACCTGGGTTGCAGAGTGGAGAATATGCCAGTCCTTTTTGTGTTATTCTAAGTCTATTGTATATAGGTGTTGCTGTCCTTTCATTTGCCACGACAACATATGGATTCCATAAATGTAGACATGCTGAAGTGCATCTGTCTGGGTAGTTAACAGGATCCAAACATCTCTCTTCGTTCCGCTAACTCGGGCTCTTCGGGATCCCGGTTGCTCTCCGGACTGACTGAGGCCGGTGCCCCCGGCTCCCAGCGCCCCGCTGCCTTGCCCTTTTGTGATCTCCTGGTGGGATCCAAGGTACCGCAGAGGAGGCGGGCTGCTAGGCAAGCAGGGGTCAGAGGCTCTGCCGCTACAGCCGCCGGCCCCCTGAGCGCTCAGGGACAGAAGGGTTAAGCTGCTCCAACCCAAGGAAGGGGCTGCGCTCATCCCGGAGCGAGGTGCAGCCACCAGCAGCTGTGATTTAGGGGTCAAGTCCGAGATCACCTTTCTCCTGCCTCTGGAAATGGCAGAAGATGAGGTAGGGAGGGAGAAACTGGCCAGAGAGGCAGCCAGGCGCAGCACCATCCATCCGTTCCCTCCTCCCACCCCCCCAGCCCCAACCCACCTCCTGACCCCTAGACAAATCAAATAGTTCCTGTGTTTCCGAAGGGTGCGGGGTGAGAATCTGAGCATCCAGAATCGCTCCACCCGCAGTTGGGTCCTGTGGTTAAACCAGTCAGTCCCCTGAGCTCGAACCCCCAAATCAGAAAGTTTGCTCTTAAGGTGCTAGAAGATGAACAGCTGGGTCTGACTAAAAGTCACTCCCTATCTCCAGAAAGCTGGGGTGCCTGTGTGAGGAGGGGGAGTCTGAATGCTGGCGCTAGCCCCTCGGACTCAGGTCCCGCAGCTCAGAGCCCTGAGCAGATGTACACAGTGGTGTCCACTACATGCAACTTCTTGGTTCGCACCCACACCCCCTTTCAAAAGCTTGCTTTTTCCCCACTCTGGCAGCCTAGAGAATACTTTTGTCAAAATATTTTTCACGCCTGAAAGATAACCAAAAACCAAATTCAGATTTGTTTCTGAGGCGTTTCCCTGCAAAAGAGCAAAAGCTCTGAAGTTCCCTTTTGTTTTGGCGCAGAGCCGGCACAACCGGTTGTAGGTCTGGGTGCCCAGGTGTTGTGCCAGGAGACCCGTAGGGGTGCGCACAAGGTGCCCACCTGGGGGGTTGTGATTGAAAAGGGGCTTCTCATATTGTGTCCCACAAGGTTGAATTTTAGGACAAAGGCAGTTCTTTCAGAAAGTTACTTCCAGAAAAAGGAGTTTGTTTGTTTGCTTGCTTGCTTGCTTGCTTGCTTGTTTTGGTGGGAGAGAACTGGCTCCAAATGAAAGAGAGAAAAGGGAATTGGATCCCTGTGGAAGAGGAGGCAGGTGGATGGGTGTGAAGAGCTAAGGGGGAGACGAGTCATCTAGGAGGTCCTTCCACAGAGGAGACGCGGGAGTAACTGTGATGCGCTCCCCAGACAACTTGCTCTGCTGCCACAATGAGGGTGAATCACCCCGATTTCAGTTTCTCCCTCCAGGGTCAACACTGGGCCAGCTGGTCCAGAAAGCAGCCAAGGTCTGTCTTCTGAGTCCCGTCACCCTTCACCCCATAAGAACCTCCAAACCACGAAAATCAAACCAAATTGGCTGCTCAAATTTAGAGAGGTTTCACCCCTGGGGCAAGAGGGAGGGAACAAATCTTTCTCCCCTGCTTTTGAACTCAAGATTCAAAAAAAGAGACCACAACCTACTCTTGAGTGCCATTTCCAGTCATGGGTATGTTTCATTCTTTTTGTCCTATTTCTCAGAAGTAAAATCTCTAAAGAATTCACCCCCAAACTTGAAGTGCTCCAGTCCTTGAAAGAGTTCCAAATGATAAAAACCTGCCCTTCATTTTGAATCCAAAGCGCATTGAGAAAATGCAGGGCAATTAGTCAGTTCCCAGGTTTGAGTCAGGTTCCCATTTTCCTGGGCTTCTTTACAATGGAAATCTGAAGTCTAACCTTGGGGCTGGAGGCAACTATTTTGGGTCAGGGAGTCTCCTGGGTTCCCACAGCCCGAAGCACCTGTGAAGTGCTGGCTTCCCTTTTGGCGACTAGAAGTTTACACAATATCTAAAGCTTGGGGTGGGTAGAGAAGAGAGAACTAACCTCAACATCACACAACAAGGTAAACAACTTGGAAGAGCCCCTTGATCTACATTGGTTTCAGGAACTGCCAAGGGCAGAACTTGGAGGGGATGGTTGGCGTTGAGGCTTTTTCCCCCCTTGCCAGCTGGAAGGAGATATAAAGGGAGGTTATGGAGGAGATCCTGAGAGGCACGGTAGTCGGTGGGCTTGGGAGAAGGGCTGCCAGTGGGCAACTAAGACATGGTGCCCAACTGCATGTCCATGCAGCCTGTTAGGACTGGTGTGAGGAGTTGTGCCCACGGTAGCACGTGCAGTGTTGACATGCAGATACGCTGGCGTGCGCTAATGGAGAGACGCAGGGCTGAGCAATCCCCCCAAAACCTGCATTTCTTGCAGGCATGGCTTGTTTAATGGCCAGGGAATTGAGTGCCTTATCTACTCCCTAGAACCCCCCCCTTTTTTTTTTGCTGATAAATGTAAAAAAAAAAAAAAAGGGACGTATGCCATCTACATATTCTGAAGAAATGTGCTTTTTTTTTTTTCTTTTTCTTGAGAAATACCTAACGCTATAGTATTTCTGATTTAACGGGCAAGGGAATCTTTGAAGTGGAGGGAATCAGTGGGGGACGAGCTATCTTTAGTGTGTGTGTGTGTGTGTGTGTGTGTGTGTGTGTGTGTGTGTGTGTGTTCTCAAAACCAGTAATGGGATTTAAAATGAGTGATTCCCAGTCCTCATCCTCCCTCCCATTCCATTCCACTCTCTTCGCCCCAGAAAACATCTGCCGTAACCAACTGCACGTCTAAAGGGACAGCTTAAAGAGAAACAAGGTTTGGGGCACACATCAACTTTCTTTTTCTTTTTCAAATGAAGCTGAAAAAAAAAATTCCAAGGACAATTTAAGCAGCAAACAACACCGAACAGATATTTTTCCAAAGCAAAAATTTTCCAATTCGTTTGCTTCCCATTCTTAGAAATCGAGAAAAAGGCAAACCCAATCTTCCTGTGCATGGGTGGAACAAAATTTGGGACAAGTGCTTGGTAAAAGTTGGTGGGCAGAGAACAGGGCGCGGTCCTTCAGGCTCCAACGAGTCAAATCTGGTACTTGCCAGGCTAAGGGCGCACAGAATGGGGTTCTGGCTGGCTGGACTCCCCACCTGAATTCCTGCGGGGCCCAACCTGTGCTGGAGCCCCCGGAAGAACACTGACCCCCTCAGGGCATGGTCACTTCCCACTTTAATGCCAGGGCTCAGCAGGGCAGCTGGGATATTAAATACCAGACATCACAGAGCCCAGACGAGGTTTCCTCCTCCCCAAGAACCCTAACCTCAGGGATCTCGACTGTTCTCTGTGACCCTTCACAGAGCCAGTGCACACACCCCAGCCCCTTTTCAGGAAGCCTTTATTCTCTGGTGGCACGGCTCCCTGAGCTAGCATTCAGGCCCCTGGAAGGGAGGGTGGGAAAGTAGCCTGCTCAGGGCTATTGCCTGGGACTTGCGTGCCCCTGACAGGTGCCCAAGTTGCCCCCCCCCCAGCACCACCACTGGATAGGGAAATGGTCTCCTGCAGAGCAATTCAAACACTTCATTCCCTGACCCCTAAAAAAACCACTGGACCTGGGGCCTGGCCCCAGAAGCTGCCTGGGAAGGACTGGGTGGGCAGCAGCCACCCTTAGAGCCGTGGCCAGAGCTAAGCAGGCCTGGCATCTTCCTCCCACTCACTTTCCATTCCCCACCCCAGACTGTGGTTCAGTTCCCTCTCCAGTGCTCTCTGGTCTTCCCTGCTTCTTTGGGGACACAGGGGTTCCTTGAAGCACCAAGGTGAAGATACAGCAAGATGCCCCATGTGGGGGCGGAGGGGGCAGTTGGGAGTCCTCAAACTAATTGCATAAAGACACCATCCAGGGTCCCCAGACAAGCTCAGAGGAAGAAGGGCAGCTCAGCACCTGGAGCACCACTGAGCTAGAGTGGAGAACCCCCTGGGGCCCTGCTCATGGAGGGGGCCAGAAATCCAGCTGGCTGGGAAGGTGGTGGGGGGTGCAGTTTAGGGTTAGGGAAGGGCTGCCTAGTGCTGGTATCTCCGCATTTAGTTTTGCATCCCTACCTCTCAGTCTCATCTGGCAAGCCCAGAGAAAACAGGCGGGTTTGCGCCCACCCCCTCTCCCCACAGTCTGGGAACACTGCAGCAGGAAGAATTGCTCATAACGACACTTAAGCCCCGGCACTTGAATGCTAAAGGTTAAACTTACAGTCTACGGGAAGAGGCTCCATGCCAACTTGAACAGTGGTGAGATGGCCATGGACCCTCCTTCACACACACACCCCCAACTCCCTCCAGGTATTGCCAATTGTCACTGACTCTTGGAGTTTGTGGCACTTTAGCCAAAGGTGCTCCATTCCAGGAGCTGGCTCTCCTCATCACAGCCATAGTCTGCAGCAACCTTGTCTACCTTTAGTTTGTCTTTGGCTGTTTTTGTACCTCAGTTGACCCATCGGTTCCTTCTGGGGAGCAAGAGTGAACCCTCTTTTACAACAAAGACATAAAGGTTCACACTCTGGTCTTTGTGGTCTGGATAACTATGGTCCCATAGTGTGGTAGGAGTGAGGGTGGGTGGGTGGAGGAGTTTCCTCTAAAGGAATATCCACTGGAATTTTCTATCCAGGAACCCTGAATTCTAAGAACAGAACCAAGAATAAGAATCTCTTTCTTCCTTTCCCCCTGGATTCCTCCCCAAGTGCAGGTGAGTGAGTTCAGCTCCATATAACAGTGTTCCAGCAGGAGAGCAGTGATTTAGTAAAGGGGATGGAGGTTAGCTCTTAGTTAACTAGACTTCCCACCCCCTCTCTAAAGACACTCCATTCACTGAGCATCCCTGACAGGTGCTTTAGCTATAACTGCATTCACCTCTCCCAATGGCCTTAGGAAATTGGCATTATTAACCTCATTTTATTGATGAGGAATATCAGAGTCAGAGAAATTAAAATCACATAACAATCAAGTGGCTCAGCTTGAATTTGAACCCAGGTCTACTGACTTTAAAGCTACTTCTGTTAGAACACTGAACTATCTTCTCAAGGCCAGGAGAACCAGGAACCCAAAGGGAAAGAAAGAGAGGTAGGCAGTGTACGTGGGCTGAGGGGATGTAAAAGAAAAATATATATTGGGAAAAGGTCCCTGGTTTTGACACAGATTCAGAGCTAGGTTCAAGGCTAGGGGACACTATCATCCCAAAATCCTGTAGGGTTGTGTGCTAAAGACTAAAAACTAGAAATGACACGAAATGCAATATAAACAAGATCCCTTCCTAGGAATGACAGCAACAGAATCTCACCCCTAAAACACCTGCTCGGTGTACCCCTGGGTTTGCAGGCCTGCACTAGCCACACAGAGGACTTCCTATCAGGCCAGGCCCTGTCTTGTTTGTCTTTGTGAAATTTCTGCCTGTGTCTGAAGCTCAGACTGAGTTCCTTATGTGAGTCAGCATGGCTAACAGGAAGAGATGATCAGATGACCAATTACTCATGAACAAATATGAGGAAATCCAGCAAAGCAAAAAGAAGAGTGGGCATCATCAGAGGGGCAATCTTTGGAGAGTCTCCTGGTCACTACAGGGTTTGTCCCAGGAGCTGAGAGGCCCTGATGGGGATGAGGGCTGGGGAGCAGCAGGCCTGTACCTCCTGAGGAAAGAAGCATCTGATTTGTGGAAACAGAGACTTCTATGTGTGGCTCCAGGCACCAAAGTTTTCTAGAGGGGACATGGGGGGGGGGGGTGCAGCATACAGGTGAGTCATGTAGGCTGAAGCTGCACAAATTCAGGTATGTCACTGGTCAGAAATGACCAAGCTCAAGCAGAGGACTTGCTGAAAGCCTTGTTAAGGAAGTCCTCTTGACCAGCAATCCAATTACATAATGCTGCAAAAATAACTCTGGGCTGGGAGTCTTGTCAGAATGACGTATTTTATTAATAGACAGAGGTATCAAATATCTTTCAACCCAACAGCTAAAAGTGTAATGGTGACACAGATATACAGATGGACTTCCCCTCACCCCCTCCCACACACAGAAGGCTGCAAACATCAACCATTTCTCCCCCACCCACCTGCTGCCCATTTTTCCCAGGTGCAATCAAAGCCAATGGTTTAACTTTGCTATATTCCGATAGCTCTAAGTCCAAGCATAGTCACATACGCAAATCTATCTTGCTGTATTCTTGTTTACTAATGCATCAGAAAAGGTTGCAGAAAGGAAATGAGAGAAAAAAGGGAATAGGTGAGAAGAAAAGGAGCAAAAATATTTTGTTTATTTGTTGGTTGGTGAAGCAGGGTGGGGATGGATGATATCCATCTGTTCATCTACCTACATGAGGATGAGCCTCCATACAATGACCAACTTGTCCCCACTGCCCAAGACTGTCCAATATTTAAAAGTGCCTCCCAGGAACCCCCTCAACCCTGGAAAACAGATAAGAGGGTGGCCCCAAATGTCCACAAAGGCTCAGAAAATTCTCACTAAAACAAGTGAGCTCCTTTCAGTACAAAAAGTCTTTGGACAATGGTTTAAATGAAATATTTCACCATAGGGGCAAAGGCCCATTTTCTAAGAATCTGAGGAGCCCTGTGCCACCCTATGACTGTCTACACTACCAGGTGGGGAAATGGCCTGTGTTGCCCCCTTTGATTTTCAGGTAAAGTTTCCAATTCTTGCCTTTGCCATTTTAAAATGCCTTCAGTGACCAGGGGAATTAGCTCAACTGCTAGACCATCAGCCTTGCATGCCTGAGATTCCAGTTTGATCTCTAGCACCATGTATACCAGAGTGATCCTCTGGCTTGTCTCTTTCTCTCTGCCTTATTCTCTCTTCCATCTATAATAAATAAAGGAAATCTTTAAAAAAAATAAAATGCCTCAAAACTCTGCCTTGTTTTGCATAGGGAATATTTTATGTCATTTATAACATTTTTTGAGGGGGAAGCTCTGAATGAGTCATATTTTAGGTCACATACTGAACTGTATCAAAACGCCTTTAATTTATTTTCTTTGAGGTGGTTAGCATTTTTCCTAATGTTGATAATCACAGTATCTGATCCTTTCATTCTAAACTGCAGCTTCCAATCCATCCTTAATCTAGACCTATCTGACCCCCTTCTTCAGAAGGATAAGCAGTGGAGCAGCAAGACACTCTGGGCAAATGAACTGAGAGATCGACATTCATTCCCACCACCAGCTTTAAAAAAAATCATCAAAATGTCTCTAAACTCCTTAAGCTAATTACCAAGGCAAATCACGCTCTCCTTCTCTGAGTCACAGTGCTTGACTCTTAAATAATGCAGTTCTGCTCAGAGACTACCCTGTCACCTATAGGAAAATCTGTGTGTTTCATATGGAGCAGAGAGGAAAGGGTGATGTCTCCTCCCCACCCCCTCCCCAGCAGGCTCTGTCTTTATGGAATCTATTTCCAGACTGTTTACCTGGCATGGTCCACGTGACCAACCCAGAAGGAAATGCTGACATCATTCTCTCTCTCTCTCTCTCTCTCTCACACACACACACACACACACACACACACACACACACACACACACGCAGTCTCCCTCTTTCTATTCCTCCCAAGCAGCTCTGCCTGCATTCTGGCACACACCCTCCCTCTGCCAGAGCCCCTTCCCCCAACACTCACACCTTCTCCCACTTAAGTCTCTGCCTTTCTCTCGTCACACTTTCCTTTGTTTTCCTTCTCCTTATAGGCTATCTCACAAACTGTCTTGGGGACACACACACACACACACACACACACACACACACACACACACACTCTCTCTCTCTCTCTCTCTCTCTCACTCACTTCTGGACACACACACACACACATACACATGCTCTCTCTTTCTCTCTCTCTCTCTCTCACTCACTCACTCACTCACTCACTCACTCACTTCTGGGCACCCTTTTCCTTTTCTACCAAGCCTTTCTTCCTCTTTCAGTCTTTCAGATCTGTGGCCACTGAGTCCTCACTGGGTTTTAAAAATACACTTCCTCTTTCTCTATAGATTAGAGAATTAAGAAGGGGCGGGGTGGCGCTAACCTTCAAGGCCAAGGGTTGGGGGAGAGCAGAGAAAGCCTGCTAGGTCCAGCTACTCAATTTCCTGCTCCAGTGGGCTTAGAGATTTAGGTACTGGGGGTCTGGACAAACATGCCTTCTTTCTGCCTTTCCTTCTTTCTGTCTTTCAGAATTTCTGTCTTCCTATCCTTTATTCATCCTACAGCCTACATCATCTGTAGACTGGCTGCCCTTTTTCCCTTTCTGGCCCATGGGTCGGAGTAGTTCCTGCAACCTATCAGTCTTTGCCTTTCCTCATTCTGTAAATGGCTGGGAAGACTATTCAATATCTTTCTTTCTTTCTTTTCTTTTTCTTTCTTTTTTGCCTATAGGGTTATTGTTGGTGCCTGCTCTATGAATCCACTGCTCCTGGAGGCCATTTTACTCCTTTTGTTGCCCTGGTTGTTTAAGAGAAAGACAGACATCTGCAGACCTGCTTCACCACTTGTGAAGGGACCCCCTCTACAGGTGGGGAACTGGGGTTCGAACCGGGACTCTTGTGCAGGTCCTTGCACTTCCGGGCTGTGTGCTGTGTGCGCTTAACCCGCTGAGCTACTGCCCTGCCCCCAACTACTCACTATTTTCCTAAGAGACTTTTAAGGAACTGGGAAAACTCCTGAGCCAGAGAAGAGGGCTGGTAGGAAGTGTAAGTGCTACCTGTCTGTTCAAATGGGTCATTTCTCTCAGAAATTACATGAAACCCAGGAATCACTCTGCATCCAGCTTCTCCTAGAGAGCTTTCTTGGTGTATGAAAATAGAGTCAAAACATGAAATTTAAAGGAGCTATTTATCTTTACAGAAAGTTACAGATATGATATCCCTAGAAGCAGTCTCATATGTGAACCCCCAAGACTGGAAAAGGAAGCATCCAGGAAACCAAGAGGAATGGCTTCCCTGGCCCAAGGCAGACTGCAGTTTCACCTGCCTCTTGCTCCCCACTTCTAGCCCAGACTCTCAGATCCTTCAGATTTAGGCGGGACATTGAAATGGAAGGAAGCAGAGACAGGCAAGCAGGACTGAGATCACTAAGTAACTACTACTTGAGTAAAAGAGGGACAATACCTGAGGAAGTGGTTCAATTAGAATGTTTGTGACCAGGCTTTACAGAAAATTAGAAAGATGGGAGTCGGGCAGGGGAGTCGCTTCACAAGCAGTGAAGCAGGTCTGCCGGTGTCTTTCTCTCCCCCTCTCTGTCTTCTCCGCCTCTCTCCATTTCTCTCTGTTCTAACCAACAATGACGACATCAATAAATAACTACAACAATAAAACAAACAGGGCAGTGGGAGTTGGGCTGTAGTACAGCGGGCTAAGCACAGGTGGCGCAAAGCACAAAGACCGGCATAAGGATCCCGGTTCGAACCCCGGCTCCCCACCTGCAGGGGAGTCGCTTCACAGGCGGTGAAGCAGGTCTGCAGGTGTCTATTTTTCTCTCCTCCTCTCTGTCTTCCCATCCCTCTCTCCATTTCTCTCTGTCCTATCCAACAACAACAATAACAATAATAACTACAACAATAAAACAACAAGGGCAACAAAAGGGAAAAAAATAAATAAAATAAATGTAAAAAAACCCAAAAAAACCAGGGCAGCAAAAGGGAATAAATAATTAAATATTAAAAATTTAAAAAAAAGAAAATTAGAAAGATATTGATAGGTAGCACAGCAGGTTAAGCACACATGGTGCAAAGCACAAGGACTGGTGTAAGGATCCCGGTTCAAGCCCCCGGCTCCCCACCTGCAGGGGAGTTGCTTCACAGGCAGTGAAGCAGGTCTGCAGGTGTCTGTCTTTCTCTCCCCCTCTCTGTCTTCCCCTCCTCTCTCCATTTCTCTATGTCCTATCCAATGATGACATCAATAATAACTACAACAATAAAACAGTAAGGGTAACAAAAGGGAATGAAGCATAGATAAATATCTTTAAAAAAGAAAGATATTGATAGCATCCTGTTAGAAAACTGTAGAAACATGTAGAAGTAGGGTTATTCATGTTAAAATAGCATTGGTCTTAGGACCTGGAGTGGACAGAGCACACACTACTCTATGTGGGGCCCTGGGTTACATCCCTAACACCACACGGGAGTATCACAGACAGAAAAAAAGTGGATTTCCATAGGTGATGGAGCAACGTTTTGGTTTTAGTCTGTCTGTCTGGCTCTCTCTCTCTCTCTCTCTCTTAAATATAAAGAATTTAAAAAATGGGCCAAGGGAGTAGCACAGCAGGTTAAGTGCACATGGCGCAAAGCCCAAGGGCCCGCATAAGGGTCCCTGTTTTAGCCCCTAGCTCCTCACCTGTAGGGGGGTAGCTTTATTAGTGGTGAAGCAGGTCTGTAGGTGTCTATCTCTTCCCCTCTCTTGATTTCTCTCTGTTCTATCCAACAACAACAAAAGCAATAGCAACAATAACAAGGGCAACAAATGGATAAAATGTCCTCCAAGAGTGGTGGATTCATAGTGTAGGCACTGAGCCCCAGCAATAATCCTGGAGGCAAAAAAAAAAAAAAAGGGCCAAGAGGCCACTTGGCAGTACTGTAATGCAAGAGGCCCTTGATCCATTCCAGGTACCATATAAAAAAAAGCAAATAAAATAGTACAGGTCTCCAATATTCAAAAGCATTAGCATTCCTATTTCTTGAAAATTATTTCTATACTGCACACATCTTATCATGCATGGCCGTTTATAGAGCCCCTGGCCACCACATGGGAGCACAAGGCACAAAGGGGAAGCTTCATGAGTGCTGAAGCAATACTGAAGTATCTCTCCATCTTCTCTTTCTCTCTCTCTGCCTTTTACTCACTAGGATTTTATGCTGGAAGGAAGTGCCAGGCAAGGGAGGGAGGGGGGAAGCACAATTTTTTTTTCAGTGTTACATCCATTAAAAAGTTCTGACAGTCAATTAGAATGAAAACCAGACAGGAGGATAAGGTTATTTTTTTTAGATATCCTCAAACTGGCCAATGGACAAAGTTGTCAAGGGAGGAGCAGACGACTGAGATTGTGCAGTCATAGATATATCTCTTTGGACACTTCAGGATCTAAATCTTCTTCAGCATATGCTGGGGGATATAACACTTTCAACAGACTTAAAACTTTTTTTTTGTATAAGTTCTAATTTTAAACTCCCAAATGTTACAGGCAAGGACTTGCTGTTTGGGGTTGTCAGTGAGTCAGATAGCTTTGTTGTTCAGTTAAATGATTTTTGTGGTTTCAGAACCCAAATAAAGTGGTGTTGAGAGTTAAATATCATTCTTTTCATCCCTGTGAATATTTGAGGGAGGGCTTGCTGGACTGAAAACACAAAAGAATGAAGTGGAGCTCATGTTCCAAACTCTTGGCTATACGTTTGAGGCTCCCCTGTCATGGATTCTATACTGTCCAATTACTATATATATATATATTTTTTTTTTGCCTTTTTAAAAAATTAATGATTTAATAATGATTGACAAAATTGTGTACAATTCCACAAAATTCCCATCACCAGAGTTTTGTATTCCATCCCCTCCACTGGAAGCTTTCCTATTCTTTATCCCTCTTGAATTATTTCCTATTCTTTATCCCTCTTGAAGTATGGACCAAAGATCTTTATGGACTGCAGAAGGTGGGTGGCCTGGCTTCTGTAATTGCTTCTCCACTGGACAGGGGAATTTACAGGTTGATCCATATCCCCAGCTTTTCATATATATTTTTTTTTTCAAAAATAAAGTCTTTGTGATGGAGAGAGATGATAGTGGTAGTGGAAATTAGACAAAAGATGAATATGGACCCTAAGTCTTTCAATGCGGTGCCTCTTGACTTAGAGGAATATGGGAAAGAATAGTTGGGGAAGTTCTTTTCCCATTCTTGAATCTAAGACAGCGTTACCTCTGCCAGGGTCCAGTGTTAGAGTTTCTTCACCCAGCTGCTCTGGATAGGCTTTCTGGATTATTTTTCTTTCTTTTTTCAATTTTTAAATTATCTTTATTTATGTATTGGATAGAGACAGCCAGAAATACAGAGGGGAATGGGAGATAAAGGCAGCCCTGCTTCATCACTCACAAAGTTTTCCCCCTGTAGGACTTGAACCTGTGTCCTTGCGCCTTGTAATATGTGCGATCAACCAGGTGTGCCACCACCCAGCCCCTCCTGGATTATTTTTTCAACTACATAGATACCAAAATAATGTCAAAAAATCCATTTGTTTCACACTCAGTACCTGTGGTGATAGGGAAATGCACATGCATTTACAAATAGATTTGTATTCATGCTCTGGGTTACCCCACCTGCTTCCCCTAGGAAAGGCGCCATATGGAACATGCACTGAATGCATCTCTGTAAATGCTAATTGGTGCTCAGTGATGTGCCCATGGTGAAGAGGAGAATAATGATAATGTTGATGCCAATGATGATGATGCCAATGATGAAGGTACTGAATTGCTAATGATGATTCCAAGATGAAAAGGAAAAAAAAACAGTTCTGGCATAGAAATGTGCTCCACAAACCCCCAACTAACTAAATATAGCTTAATATGTCCACTGGTGTTTTTTCTGCAATCTGGTTCTTTATTATTTTATTATTATTTTTTAAAAATTATATTTATTTATGTATTTTTCCCTTTTGTTGCCCTTGCTGTTTTATTGTTGTAGTTGTTATTATGTTGTTATTGATGTAATTGTTAGATAGAACAAAGAGAAATGGAGAGAGGAGGGGAAGACAGAGAGGGGGAGAGAAATATAGACACCTGCAGACCTGCTTTACCGCCTGTGAAGCGACTCTCCTGCAGGTGGGGAGCCGGGGCTCAAACCAGGATCCTGATGCTGGTCCTTGTGCTTTGCGCCATGTGAGCTTAACCTGCTGCGGTACCGCCCAGCTCCCAATTTTTAATTTTTTTAAAAAATATTTATTTTATTTATTTATTCCCTTTTGTTGCCTTTGTTGTTTTATTGTTGTAGTTATTATTGTTGTTGTCGTTGTTGGATAGGACAGAGAGAAATGGAGAGAGGAGGGGAAGACAGAGAGGAGGAGAGAAAGACAGACACCTGCAGACCTGCTTCACCGCCTGTGAAGCGACTCCCCTGCAGGTGGGGAGCCGGGGTTCGAACCGGGATCCTTATGCCGGTCCTTGTGCTTTGCGCCACCTGCGCTTAACCCGCTGCGCTACAGCCCGACTCCCCAATTTTTAATTTTTTATGTTACATTTAAGAATAAACTCAGGTCCTTACACATGCAAGATACTAATGCTTAGAGGCCTTTTTAAAAATTTCTTTATTGGGGAATTAATGTTTTACATTGGATAGTAAATACTATAGTTTGCACATGCATAACATTTCCCAGCTTTCCATGTAACAATACAACCCCCACTAGGTCCTCTGTCATCCTTCTTGGATCTGTATTCTCCCCACTGATCCATCCCACAGTCTTTTACTTTGGTGCAATACGCCAATTCCAGTTCAGGTTCTTAGAAGCCTTTCTGACCCAACCTTTTCATTTTTTATCTAAAGATGGAAAGTCAGAGAAGCGAGACACATCAGTATCAATTCTCTATCTACACAGTTCCTTCAGTGCTAATCATGATGTTCCCATGTGGTACTGGGGCTGAAACCCAGGGTCAAGCATACACTCTACCCAGTGAACGATCTCCCATCCACAAGGCACTGGCTCTACCCAGAGAGCTACCTCTCATCCACACACCAAATTACTTACTAGAATAAATAATCTCAACTGCTAGTTAGCCCATAGGCTGGGCTAAAATGAATTAACAATAATACAAAGTGGACTGACAAGACCTTTTCATCAATAGTTGTATTTTTAAATTAATATTATTTAGTTACTCAATATGCCTCTTTCTCAAAGCAAATGATCAAGAACAGAATCTTCTTATCTGGTGCTGAGAGCAGAGTCTCTCTCCTAATCTGCTCAGGGCAGGACATCTGAAAGGGGATTCTGTTCCTTCCAAAAAGATGCACTTTACAGTCCAAGCATGAAGGAGGAGTGAAGACCAGATGCATCTTGCAATGATATATGAAGTATCAATCAGCAAACACATTAAAAAAAAACCCTATGTAGACAAGCAAATAAATACAAAAAAGAGCTCCAGAACTTATCCAGAAAAATTAAGATATTTTCTTATAACTTAAGACTGGAAACATCTCCAAAGAGTTGGGGTCTAAGCCCAGGTCTGTCACTGAACCTCATGGTCTTAAGCAAGTTGCTCACTTTTCAGAGTCTGTTTCCTTCTTGTGAAATGGAGCTAACAGTATCCATCCCACAGGGTTGTTTGAGGGTTGGGTGAGATGGTAACTATAAATGTATAACACAACCCAACCCCTGGCAGGTGTTTAATTTATGATAGAAGTGATTAATATGGGAGTCGGACAGTAGCTCAGCGGTTTAATCACATGTGGTGCAAAGCGCAAGGCTCCCGGCTCCCCACCTGCAGGGAGTCCCTTCACAGGCTGTGAAGCATGTCTGCAGGTTTCTATCTTTCTCTCCCCCTCTCTGTCTTTCCTTCCTCTCTCCATTTCTCTCTGTCCTATCCAACAGTGACGACATCAATAAGAACAACAATAACTACGACAACAATAAAAAACAAGGGCAACAAAGGGAAAATAAATAAGTAAAATATATTTTTAAAAAGAAGTGATTAATATTATACCTATATATGCTACCTATCTGTCTGTAGTATTGGGATGGAGTATAAAGATTAAAAGAGGGAGTCAGGCAGTAGCGCAGCCGTTAAGTGCAAGTGGCGCAAAGCCCAAGGACTGGCATAAGGATTCTGGTTCGAGCCCCCGGCTCCCCACCTGCAGGGGAGTCGCTTCACAGGCTGTGAAGCAGGTCTGCAGGTGTCTATCTTTCTCTCTCCCTTTCTGTCTTCCCCTCCTCTCTCCATTTCTCTCTGTCCTATCCAACAATGACAACATCAATAACAACAGCAATAATAAAAACAACAGTGGCAACAAAAGGGAAAATAAATAAATATTAAAAAGATTTAAATAAAATAAAAAATAAATAAAGATTAAAAGATTATGAAAACATTGCATAAAATAGAGGACCCTAAAAAATCTAAGACATTCATCTGAGGCATCATTGGGCTCTCAGTGAAATATGCTAGTATTGGGAAATGAGCCAGAGATTAAGATACATTAACAAGGACAAACTTTCTGTATATCCAGATGTCTGGCATACCTAATCCAAGTCATAAAGCGGCTGAAATAAGAGAAATGCAAATACCTATCAGACCTCCTCAAAAGGGTCTTGTGAAGATTAATAATTTAAAATGACACAACAAGTTATAAAGGTGCTTGGGCTCCCTGTAACAGAAGGGATATGTAAATCAAAGCAATCATCATCAGCATAGTATCAACACTATTGCTAGCAACAGGCTCTTTCCTAGACAGGAATAGAATTTCCAGAACTATTTTTCCCTTTTGGAATTACAGAGTATGACAGATTTATTTCCACACATCTCACTTGCTTTCAGAGTTATTGTTTCCTCTTATTTTTTCTCCCCCCTCTTCGGTGATAGAAAAGCCTGAGAACTAATTCTGTCAGGAAATTCTTGGGGAATTTTCAGAAGGATGTACAGGCAGGGTGAATGAATAACTGTGAGCATCCAGCATTTATTTTCTTTTATGAAAAAAAATATATTCATAACTGATCTTCTGAGCATATCTGAATAATCAAAACCATGAATGACAAACACATCAGAGGCATTTTCCAGTACTCAAAGGATCCTTTTGGACTAAGTTACCATCATTTCTTCCTCCTAAAGCACATCAGGTAACTTTTCCCCTGTGCCAGGCCTCTCAAAATAGATGTGCTATTAAATCTAGACCCAGGATAGGAGCTCAATTGCCCCCTGGATATTTAATGCCAATCCCTAAATTTCCTGAATTTATTGACTGAGATGTTGGATGGAGCAGGTTCAAGCATCTTGCTAAATAAAATATAGATTACATTTATCATTTCTCCTCAATCTGCTAAAATCTTGTTACTCTTTCATGGGAGGAAGTGAATCAGTTTGACAGGACTTCTGTCAAGTGATATAGGCTTCTAACACTGTACTCACTACAGATTATTGGAGAAATGACGTGGGGATCATTTTTTTTCCATGTAGAATCCCAAATTAGGACATTATGAACCTCCCTTTTGTTTGGAGGCCTTGATTTCAGTCTTCCAAGTTTTTAAACATAAAAGTTACTCTTCCATGATTTTAGTCAACAATAATAGGTTCTGGCTCCCCACCTGCAGGGGAGTAGCTTTATAAGTGGTGAAGCAGGTCTGCAGGTATCTCTCTTTCTCTCCCCCCCATCTTCCCCTCTTCTCTCCATTTCTCTCTGTCCTATCCACAATGACAACATCAATAGCAATAATAATAACAATAATAACTACAACAACAATGAAAAAACAAGAGCAATAGGTTCCCTTTTTTAAAACTTTATTTTGTTGGTAGGATTGTTATTAGGGTCAGTACCTGTACAATTCCAGCATTTCCAGTGGCCATTATCCCTTTTTAAAAAGAGGGTGAGAAACATAGAGAAGTAAATAAGGAAAGAAGAGAGAGAGAGAAAAAGAGAGAAAGATGGAGAGAAACAGATCTGTAGCATTGCTTCTCTACCCATGAAGATTCTTCCTCTGCAGATGGGAAATGGGAATTTGAACCCAGGTCTTTGAGCATAGTAACATATGTGCTCTATCCAATGTGCTACCATCTGGTTCCACCTTACTTCATTTTAAAGTGTGTGTGTGTGTGTGTGTGCGTGTGCGTGTGTGTGTGTGTACCATAGTACTGCTCAGCTTTGGTTCATGGTGATGCAGGGGATTGAACCTGGTACTTCAGAGCATGAAAAGCTTCAGGTATAAAAGTCTTATATGACCATTATGCTGTCTTTCCCCCCCCCCATTTTAAAAGGTTTTATGCTGCAAAATAACCTGCTAAATATTAAGATGTTTCTACAAGCATTTAAGGGATATTTTAAAGTCTAATGCAGAAGATGAGTGATAGTTTACACTTGAAGAGTACACACTTTACCAAACACAAAATCCATGGTTCAAGTCTCCAGCCACCATGTGGGAGTACTTCCACTGAGGGAAGCTTTAGAAGTAGTGTAGTGGCACTGTGGTATCTCTTTTTCCCTCTTCTCTTTCTTTCTCTCCCCTCTCCCTCTGTCTCCCACTTCTGCCTAAAAAAAAAAAAAGAATCCACCAAGAATGGTGGAATCATGCAAGTACAAAGTCTCAGTGAAAATCCTGGTGTCAACAACAAAAATAGTTCACCATGAAAAAACAAGGTAGAAACAAATGACTGAGACTTAGTACCTCCATTCTGACATCCCTGTTTCCAGATCTTTGCCATGTGTTTATGTATTATCTGAAGTGATTTTTAAAGAGATTTATTTATTGGATATAGACAGCGAGAAATTTACAGAGGAGGGGGGACAGAGACACCTGCAGCACTGCTTCACTATTTGTGAAGTTTTCTCCCTTCAGGTGGGGACCAGGGTCTTGTTGGATCCTTGTGAACTGTAGCATGTTCACTCAACAATATGCACCACCTCTCAGTCCATAATATCTACTATCTATCTATCTATCTATCTACCTACCTACCTACCTACCTACCTACCTACCTACCTATCTTCTTTCTATCTATCTATCTATCTATCTATCTATCTATCTATCTTTCTTTCTTTCTTTTATTATTATTATTTATCTTCCCTTTTGTTGTCCTTGTTGTTGTCGATGTCGTCTTTGTTGGACAGGACAGAGGGAAATGGAGAGAGGAGAGGAAGACAGAGGGAGAAAGAAAGAGAGACACCTGCAGACCTGCTTCACGGCCTGTGAAGCAACTCCCCTGCAGGTGGAGAGCCAGGGCTTGAACTGGGATCCTTACACTGGTCCTTGAGCTTCACACCACATGCGCTTAACCCGCTGAGCTACCGCCTGACTCCCTCTATCTATCTATCTATCTATCTATCTATCTATCTATCCTCTATGTATAAGAGAGAGGAGTAGAAAGGGCAGAACATGGCTCACTTATATACAGCAATGTGGCTGGGATTGAACCTGGAACTCCTGGGGCCTCAAGCATGCAAAAACCATGCACTCCCTGCATCACCACCACTGTTGTGCCATTTCCCCTGGCTTTAAATGAAGAGATTTCTCTTCATTTAATGAAGTGGGTTCAAGGTCAATGACCCATAGGTATGGTGAATTTTCAGACTGTGTCAATCTTGTAAGTATCCTGCAAATCACAGCCATTGTAGTCCATCAATATATTGAAACTCCATTAGGGAGTAAATGAAAAAAATTGAGGTGATACATGAAAAACTTTATCACTTATACCTTTCTATTATAAATTATAGTGGCTATGTGGTCTGTGTACTAGCTGAAAATCATAGGACTTCATAAAAGCACAACATTTCCAGAATATATACACCACAGACACAACCTCAAAGTCAGAATGGCCCCAACTCTATAAAGAGACCAAGACAGAAGCACAAATCCTTGAAATGAAATTCAGCTATTTTGGGAACTTCTGGGTATCTCTAGGGTTGGAATTTCTAAGTTTACTAGAACTAGATGCTTTCTAAAGGGCTCTGAAGCAGAAAAGCCACATTGCCCTCAAAGCTTGGTATTTACCAACCTTTATGAGCCTGAAATGTAAGTTTCTTTATCTTCTCTTTTGTCCAACATGCTACTTCCCAGCCCAGGTTACTCGCAGCCACCAGCTGGCTTCATTTTAGGCTCTGAAATGTCTCATCACCACTGGGGGCATAAAGAACAGGCGAGTGTACCCTACATAATAACACTAGCCAGTTGGAGAAGGCTTATGCTCTACCCTAAATTTCCCAAACTTGCTCCAGCACAAAATTTTCACATTCCTCAAATCCTGTCAAACACCACATCATATTCACTCTGGGCAACAGATGTAAATCTCGTTTCTCAAAACCATGATTGACGTGAACTTCATCTATTTACTCATTTAAGTATTTTTAATTCACTTTTAAAAAATATTTACTTATTCCCTTTTGTTGCCCTTGTTGCTTCATTGTTGTAGTTATTATCGTTGTTATTATTGGTGTCGTTGTTGTTGGATAGGACAGAGAGAAATGGAGAGAGGAGGGGAAGACAGAGAGAGGGAGAGAAAGATAGACACCCGCAGGCCTGCTTCACCACTTGTGAAGCGACTTCCCTGCTGGAGGGGAGCCGGGGGCTTGAACAGGGATCCTTATGCAGGTCCTTGTACTTTGTGCACTTAACCTGCTGTGCTACCTCCCAACTCCCTCATTTAAGTATTTTAAAGTGTTTTTCATAGCACCCTCTTTTCCACCCTAAATTGCTTTCATTCTTTTTACCTATTACCTCCAATATTCTATTCTGTATTTCCTCCATTGCGAACTTTACTTAGACTCTAGCAAGTCAGTATTTCTATATTCCTCCACTACTCTACCTCAGTTATGTCTAACTCCCATGTGTGCCTGTTTCCATCATTCTCATATGCCTCTTTAAAAAAAAATTCATTTTGGGAGTCGGGCGGTAGTGCAGCAGTTAAGCACAGGTGGCACAAAGCACAAGGACTAGCATAAGGATTCCAGTTTGAGCCCCTGGTTCCCCACCTGCAGGGGAGTCGATTCACAAGCGGTGAAGCAGGTCTGCAGGTGTCTATCTTTCTTTCCACCTCTCTGTCTTCCCCTCTTCTCTCCATTTATCTCTGCCCTATCCAACAAGGATGATATCAATAACAACAACAATAATAACTACAACAACAATGAAAAAAAACAAGGGCAACAAAAGGGAAAATAAATATAAACAAAAATTAAAAATTAATTTCACAAACAACAAGGACAACAAAAGGGGGAAAAATGGTCTCCATGAGCAGTGGATTCGTAGTGCAGGCACCAAGCCCCAGCAATAACCCTGGAGGCAAAAATAATCATTTGTTGAGCCAGGAAGGTGATTTAGTGGTTTAGTAGTAGATCATGTGCCATGTATGTGTGTGTGTGTGTGTGTGTGTGTAGCATACATGAGACCCTGGGTTTGGTCTCTGGTATTACGCTAAAAAAAGGGAAAAAAAACCCAGAATGTCATAAATGTTAAAGTAGATCAATGTTTTGGTTTCTCAGTTAAACAAAAAAAAAAAATTAAATTCATTCTATTAGAAACTTATCCTCTACATGCTATTATTTCCTAGTAGAAATCCAACATGCAAAACTTCCCCTTGACCCTACAACCTAGTCAATATGCTACCCTTTCATTTCCCTCAACTTTTTAAATGTATTATTTAAAAAACATTTTTTATTATCTTCATTTATTTATTGGTTAGACAGAGCAAGAAATTGAGAGGGAATGGGGATGATAGAGAAGGAGAGAGACAGAGACACCTGCAAGACTACTTCATAACTTACAAAGCTTTCCCCCTGCAGGTGGGGACTGGGGACTTGAACTCATGTCCTTGCACATTGTAACATGTACATTCAACCAGGTGTGCCACTACCTGGCCCTCTCAACATTCTTTAAAAAAAAATTTATGGGGGCCAGGCAGTAGTGCAGTGGGTTAAACACACATGACACTAAGTGTAAGGATCCTAGTTCCAGCCCCTGGCTCCCCACCAGCGGGGAGCGGGGGTGGGGGGGAGGGGTTGTTTCACAGGCAGTGAAGCAGGTCTGCAGGTGTCTATCTTTCTCTCCCCCTCTCAGTCTTCCCCTCCTCTCTCCATTTATCTCTGTCCTATCCAACAATGATGACATCAATAACAACAATAATAACTACAACAATGATAAAACAACTAGGGCAGCAAAAAGGGAAAAGAATGGCCTCCATGAGCAGTGGATTCATGAATGGTGCAGGCACCAAGCCTCAGCAATAACCCTAGAGGAAAAAAATATATTTGATTGATTGGTTCTATATGATAGGACAGAGAGAAACTGAGAGGGAAAGAGGATAGAGTAATATTCCAGCACTGCAGGTAGGGACCAGAGGTTTGAACCTGGGTCCTTAAACTTAACATGCACACTTAACCAGATGCACCACTGTCTAGCCCCCTCCCCAACTTTCTAAAAGAATCATATCAACATGTTCTTCAGTCCACGAAAGAAGATTCTAGTGCTGTGACTGGCTCTTACTATTGGAGAAGGATAGCCATTATCTGGAACCTAACCTGATCTCCCTGTATTTTGAGCCCACTGGTCCTAGTGTCACCCTGTGAGGCCTTACAGAGAAAAATTAATTCCCCATGTAGACCACCTTTCTCTTATCCTGTCCTATTCTCTCTTAGCTAGAACTTTCTTAGTTAAAGCCTACCAGTTCATCCCAGTGTCCTCTATCTGACCTGGTTGGGAACCCCTTCTGCGTCTCTGTTTCCACTATTACTCTTAAAGGGTTCAACCCAAAAATTAAATGTAAAAGATCCTCATCTTCTCAGTTTAATAAGGTAAATAGGATTTTCAACTCCTTTGTTTTCCTTAGGACACTTGTTCAGTACAATTATTGAACTCCTTTTCTTATAATCTCTTCCTCTTCCTCCTCTTCCTTCTCCTCCTACTTCTTCTAATAGTTAATTACCTATTCACATGAAAAGTCATGGAAAAGAAAGAGAGAACCAGAGCATTCCTCTGGCATATACGATGCAGAGGAATGAACTCAGGACATTATATACACAAGCCTGGTGCTATATTCACTGTATCATTTCCTAGGTGGCTTATCACTTAAACTTCTAAAATAGTATAGCACCCCAGCTTCTAGGTCAGAAACAATCAGGAAGTGTTCACTGAGTGTAGATTCTTGGTTACTGAGTCAAACTTGTGGAATCTGAGCATTCACCACCTGGGAATCCACATCTTAAACAAGTATGCTTACAAAATGGAGGAAATACACACAAATGTAGGAAGAAATGCTTTCTCAACATCTGTTGCCAACTCTGATCACCTCTGTCTATGTCTATGCAGATCAGATTTTGGATCAAAGACAAGACCTTCCAATTTCAATGAACTGTATTTCACTTTGGTTAGATTTGATGCACTACCTTGCACTATCTGTTGAGGTTTTTAGTTCTGTATATGTGTTTTCATTACATCACAGGTGCACTCAAGCCAAAAATCATTTTTTCAGGACTACAAAAGCTGAAAAAGGGCAAGAGACTGGCACATTTTAATGATGACTCTTTAGTCACTACCAGGCCACCCCATCTCCTGGGGCCCTAGTCAGGGAGTCCTGGGATTCCCACTCAGACATGATTGGCCTAGACCTCTAACAGATCTCTCTCTCCACTGTCACTGGGTATCTCCATCAGGAACAACATAATTGGGAGTCAGGCAGTAGCGCAGCGGGTTAAGCGCACGTGGCTTGAAGCACAAGGACCGGCGTAAGGATCCTGGTTTGAGCCCCCTGCTCCCCACCTGTAGTGGAGTTGCTTCACAAGTGGTGAAGCAGGTCTGCAGGTGTCTATCTTTCTCTCCCCCTCTCTGTCTCCCCTCCTTACTTGATTTCTCTCTGTCCTATCCAACAACAGGAACAACAACAACAACAATAACCACAACAATGATAAAAAAAACAACAACGAGGGCAACAAAAGGGGGAAAATGATCTCTAGGAGCAGTGGATTTGTGGTGCAGGCACTGAACCCCGGCAATAACCCTGGAGGCAAAAAACAAAAAAGAACAACATAATTGCCCCTTTGTGGGGCTCCTATGGGACCTTGCCCTCAATATGGTACAATAATTGTAGAGAACGTTCCATTCTCCGAAGGGAAGTTGGACAACTTACTCTACCTACTACCCGAGGAAGATGGGTCCTGAAATTAGTGCAGCCAGGAATATTCCTAGCCATCAGTACAGAATGTGAGCTCAGACCTACAGAAATGTAGAGGTTACAAAGGCTCTTTGCTGACTATGGGCTCTAGATCAAATCAATGGAGTTTATAGTTGGCAGTGAGCAGACCTTCCACCTTCTGCACCCCATAATGATACAGGGTCCATACTCCCAGAGGGATAAAGAATAGGAAAGCTATCAGGGGATGGGATGGGACATGAAGTTCTGGTGGTGTGAATTGTGTGGAACTGTACCCCTCTTATCCTATGGGCTTGTCAATATTTCCATTTTACAAATAAAAATTTAGAAAGTCTTTATTTCTCCTTGGATGCCATCAGTTGATCCTAGCAACTCATATATGTGCAACATGTATCCCATCACTGAACTGTATCCCTGGTCAAACCCCAAAACATTAGTCACAGCATCAGAACTCCACACTGACATAAACTATAGTGCCAATATGCTGGGCTAGCTTCGCGGGCAGGAGACAGATGACTCAGAAGAACTCATGGCTGAGCTGGGAATGCAGTTCAATTTTTATTGATGAGCAGGAATGCAGTGCAATCAATCTAATCTCTATTCATTAGAAAATCCTGTCCTTTATATCTCCTGAGGTGGAAGTGTTAGGTTGGAAGAGGAAGTACATAGGACAGGGGTTGGGGAGAAGGAAAAAGCGCGTGCACTCAGAAGTATCAAGCTTGCATCTAACCAGTGGGGATTAAACCAATGTCCTGTGTAGGCAGGGCAGGTCTCAGGTAAAGCAGTGATTATGTAAATAGACCACAGTGTTAAGCAATGCAAGCGACCCTAATGTGATGATCAAAACAGAAGGAGTCTTAGAAGCAAAATCAATTACTAACAGATTTGCAATTCATTTTCTTTTCTTTTTTAAAATTATCTATATATATTGTCTATTAGATAGAGACAGCCAGAAATTGAGTGGAAGGGGAAGATGGAGAAAGAGAGACAGGAGACACCTGCAGCCCTGCTTCACCACATGCAAAGCTTTCCCCCTGCAAGTGGGGACTGGGGACTTGAACCTGGGCCCTTGCACACAGTAACATGTATGCTTAACCAGGTGTGAAACCATCCGGTCCCCACACTTTATTCTCTCTCTCTTTTTAATTTTTATTTATAAAAAAGGAAACACTGACAAAAACCATAGGATAAGAGGGGTGCACTTCCACACAATTCCTAGCACCAGAACTCCGGATCCCATCCCTTCCATGATAGCTTTCCTATTCTTTATCTCTCTGGGAGTATGGACCCAGGGTCATTATGGGGTGCAGAAGGTGGAAGGACTGATTTCTGAAATTGCTTCTCCGCTGAACATAGACGTTGGCAGGTCAATCGATACTCCCAGCCTGTCCCTCTCTTTCCCTAGTTGGGTGGAGTTCTGGGGAAACAGGGCTCCAGGACACACTGGTGGGGTCATTTGCCCAGGAAAGTCTGGTTGGCATCATGTTAGCATCTGCAACCTGGTGGCTGAAAAAAGAGTTAACATATAGACCAAATTATTGACTAATCATAAACCTAAAGGCTGGAATAGTTCAGATGATGAGTTGGGGAGGGGGTCTCCGTTTTGTAGATAACTAGTAGGCATATTTTAGTTATGTTCCAAAGAGCCCATCACTATACTAGCTTTTTTTTTTTTTTTTTTCCTGCCTGACATCTGATATACAGGTGGATTCAAGTTATTGTCTTGGGAGATGATGTCATGGCTGGAAAAAGGACCAGAAAGCTGAATCAGGCAAGAGAGTAGCTCCCAAATATGGGAAAGGTGTATAAATATTGTTGACTGTAAACCCCATCGATTTGATGTGATCTGGGGCCCATATTCAGCTTAGGAGCCTATGTGACCTCTGCATCCCTATAGATCTGAGCTCACATTCTGTGGTCATGAGTAGGAACGTTCCAAGCTGCCCCAATTTCAGGACCCATTTTCCTCAGGTGTAGCATAGAGTATGTTGTCCAGCCTCCCTTTGGAGGATGGAACATTGACTACCATTGTGGATCCCCTACACTTCATTTTCTTTCCTATGATGTAAGTGGACAAATTATTTTCATGGAGCCAAATGGCTTCCCAAAGTTCAGCTATTCTTTATTTCTGTATATCCAGGTCTATTCATCAGAGAAATAAATAAAGTTATTTCACAAGCCATTTTCACATACACCCTAGAATCTGTAATCAGGTTGTCTATGCAGAACGCACTTTCTTTTTTTGTGACCTTCTTATGAACACATATGGCACTTATAAGACCCCAGACTTGTATTATTACTATTCATGTCCACATTTTATCTCTACTAGTTAACAAAGAGTCTTTGAACTCTGAACCTGTGTCTTACATGATTAAATATCCCATGATAACTATCACAATGCCCTACTCAGTAACTTTTCTCTTATTTTCACTTTTTTTAAAAAATTTTTTATTTAAGAAAGGATTAATGAACAAAAACATAAGGTAGGAGGGGTACAACTCCACACAATTCCCACCACCCAATCTCCATATCCCACCCCCTCCCATGATAGCTTTCCCATTTTCTAGCCCTCTGGGAGCATGGACCCAGGGTCGTTGAGGGTTGCAGAAGGTAGAAGGTCTGGCTTCTGTAATTGCTTCCCTGCTGAACATGGGCGTTGACTGGATGAAAGCAGATTCTGTGGTTACTATTGGGAGACCATGCCTCTCAGGCAGGAAGGAAGCCATGCGCCTAGAAAAGTCTAATCTAAGGTTTCTCTTAGTCACTTTCATTCAAATGAACATGTTGAAATGAAAGCATTCTTTGTAATTTATTATGGTAACACTGATAAATGATGACGCATGGTTTCTGAAAAACCGCAACTTTTCTAGAATTCATGGCTACAGACAAAAGAGACTCAGGCAACAAGGGCAACGAAAGGGAAAATAAATAAATAAATAAATAAATAAATAAAATTAAAAAAAAGAATATGCCATTTTCATAGTTTAATGATGACTCTTTAGTCACTATCAGCCTCACCCCATCAGCTGGAGCCCTATTTGGAGAGTCCTAAGATCCCCGAACAGACATGATGGGTCTAGACCTCAAATAAATCCCTCTTGCCTTGTTACAGGTCATCTCTATCAAGAACAACAAAATATACCCCTTTGTGGGCCCCCCATAGGACCTTGCCCTCAACTTGGATCAACAACAGTAGAGAATGTTCCATTCTCCAAAAGGAGGATAGACAACATACTCTATGCTACACATAAGGAAGATGGGTTGATATTGGGGCAGCTTGGAATGTTCCTACTCATAACCACAGAATGTGAGCTCAGATCTACAGGGATGCAGTGGTCATATAGGTTCCTAAGCTGAATATGGGCCCCAGATCACATCAAATTGATGGGGTTTATAGTCATCATTATTTATACCCATTTCCCATATTAGGGAGCTACTTTCTTCCCTGATCCAGCTTTCTGGTCCTTTTTGCTAGCCATGACATCATCTCCCCAGATGGTAACTTGGATCCACCTGTATATCAGATTTCAGGCTCAGGGAAAAAAAAAAAAACTAGTATAGCCATAGTCCCTTTGGAATATAACTAAAATATGCCTACTAGTTATCTACAAAATGGAGTACACCCCAAATCCTCATCTGCACTATTCCAGTCTTTAAGTTCATGATTGATCAACAATTTGTTTGGCTTTGTATGTTAACTCTCTTTTCAGCTATCAGGTGCCAGATGCTAACAGGATGCCGACCAGACTTCCCTGAACAGACAACCCCACCAATATGTCCTAGAGCTCCGCTTCCCCAGAGCCCTTCCCCACTAGGGAAAGAGAGAGGCAGGCTGGGAGTATGGATCGACCTTCCAAAGCCCATGTTCAGTGGGGAAGCAATTACAGAAGCCAGACCTTCCACCTTCTGCATCCCACAATGACCATGGGTCCATACTCCCAGAGGGATAAAGAATAGGAAAGCTATCAGGGGAGGGGATGGGATACGGAGATCTGCTGTTGGGAATTGTGTGGAGTTGTACCCCTCTTATCCTATGGTTTTGTTAATTTTTCCTTTTTATAAATAAATAAATAAATAAATAAGAATACACCAAAAAAAAAAAAAGAGACTCAGGAAATAGACTTTTAGGAAAACTGCTCAGCAGAACCACCTACCTAACCACCTGTATAACATGCAAAAAATGTTAATGATGGACTTAATTCTTTTTTTGTTTGTTTTTGTTTTTCCCTTTTGTTGCCCTTATTTTTTTATTGTTGTTGTAGTTATTATTGGTATTGTTACTGATGTCATCATTGTTAGATAGAACAGAGAGAAATGGAGAGAGGAGGGGAAGACAGAGGGGGAGAGAAAGATAGACACTTGCAGACCTGTTTCACCACCTGTGAAGCGACTTCCCTGCAGGTGGGGAGCCCGGGGCTTGAACCGGGATCCTTACGCAGTCCTTGCACTTCGCGTCACGTGTGATTAACCTGCTGTGCTACTGCTGACTCCCTCATGGACTTAATTCTAATGGGACCCCTTGTGATGATTTAGACAAAGTATATACATAGCAAATGTGGTGGCTGGACAAAGAAATATGACTTTCTTCCTATAATTTCTTCCTTCTAAAGCACAACTGTTAGCATATCTGAGTATTTCTCAGAAATATAAGATAGTGATGGGGACAACTGCAAATACGTGGTATAAAGTCCTCTGGCCTCCATGAGCCAAACAACTTTCTCTGTAGTCATGTACTATGTTATCTTACACGTGAGAAGCAATCCCACAAATACTTCAGGACATTCTCCCTGTAGAGAAGATCCATAGCTCTAGGGCTACATACTTTTCCTGTTTGAGATATAGAGAGATCATTTTAAACTTGATGGCATTAATGTGCCCCATGCCAAAAACATTTGGCAATGTCTAGAGATATTTCTGTTTGCCACCAATAAGGAGCAGATGTCACTAGCCTCTAGTGGGTCAGGGCCACTGATAAACATCTTACAATGCAGAGGATAGCCTCCCTCCACCAACAAACACTAGTCTGGTTCAAAATACCAGTAGTAATAATTTCAACAACAAAAAAATTTCAGTGACAGAAATATCAGGAGTGCTGCTATTGACAAATCTCATTCTACTATTATAGTTCTAGCTCCAAACCAGGAAATACAGGTTCATCACAAAGGATGACACGATTATTTGGTGAGGGTATATGAAGTTACTCTTAGGTGACAAACACTCTAAGAGATTCTGCAGTTCTCTCGTGAGGGGAGGGATTCAAGGCAGAATGTTCTAACGAATGGACTGCTTTGGAGGGCAGCCCTAACTGAAGTTCAGAAGTTCTGAGGCATTCTTGAGCACTACTGTAGAGTAGCTTACTGGTAAAATTTTAGGGGCTCTTACTCAGAGGCAAGCCTCCTTCTCTACAGGAAGAGGAGTACAGGTTTGGTGGAACTGTGCAAGGACCCTGAATAATAGCTTTTAAAAATGTAATCAGAGGGTGTCGGGCGGTAGCACAGTGGCTTAAGCGCACATGGCGCAAAGCACAAGGACCGGCATAAGGATCCCGGTTCGAGCCCCCAGATCCCCACCTGCACGGGAGTCGCTTCACAGGCGGTGAAGCAGGTCTAAAGGTGTCTGTCTTTCTCTCCCCCTTTCTGTCTTCCCCTCCTCTCTCCATTTCTCTCTGTCCTATCTAACAACAAATGACATCAATAAAAACAACAATAAAACAAAGGGCAAAAAAGGGGAATAAATAAATATTTAAAAAAATGTAATCAGAGACTGTCAGGATCTAGGAATATGGGGTAGGCATGAAGCAAACGTACCAGCTAGAGAGGCAACTACAGGAAAATCTTGGTCCTGCCACAATGAAAGGAGACTCAATTTACCTGAAGACCTCAGAGGACGGATACTTTATCCCCAATGTTCTATTTTTTTTTGATGCAGCCAACAATTTAAGCATGATCAGTTTTATATATCATAGGGAAGCTGGTAGATTTAATGAAGTCTTCATATACCTCCTGAGAGATGATTATAACTAATTAAAGGTAGAGAATGAGAGGGGAGAACCTTTTGGGACTCTATAAGCAAGTGGCATTTGTACATCTTCTTTTGTGGACAAAATTACGTTACTTATATCATTTTGGTTTCTTCCCCAATAATAAAGGATAGTGTCACCAAATTCTAATACATCATTTGACTGAATGTTGCTTAAAGATCAGAAACTATTTTAAATTATCTGGAATCATCCCCACCTTAGGAAGGAGTCTTCAAAATCAATAGAGCAGTGCTGCAGGTATCTCTACTCTCTGCTTCTCTTCCTCTGTATAACTATCTCTCTTTCTTACTATCACAAAGAGAGAGAAAGAAAAAGGTAAAATAAATGACTTCTGGGAATGGTGTGCCATGTAGGCACTGAGCCCTCCACAACAGTGCTGGTGGAAAAAAATATTAGGGACCAACAAGCTTCTAGATCAAGTCTTCCATTTAATATACTTGTATTGATCATCTCTATGGTTACATGTAGCCTAGAATACAAAAAGAATCACCTTAGGACATCTGTTTCAGCAAGAAATCTAGGTATGCAAAAGAACATGAGAGAGAAGCATTAAACAAAATGAGTATTAAGACACTCTGGAATTTAAGGACCATGTAGGAATGATACACATCAGAGTCAGAGTAGTGGGGCTACAAATCCAGGAAATCAGATAAGATGCAAACATTATCAAGTAGGCCTTTAAGGTCAAAGTAGCCAAATGTACAGATGCAAGAGATTGGGAAATTAAAACATCAGTTCCAGAAGATGCAACCAGTAATAGAAACTGACCTTACCACAAGAAAGTTGGTCTTTAAACACTGTATTACTGAGCATGTTGGCTAGTCACTGGAGACCTCAGTCTTACTCAGGTCCTGATTAAGGTCATAGTTTATTCTCCAGGTGGGGATACAAGGGTGGGGTTTTGCCAAAGAGAGATAGCAGCAGGACACAATTCCTTAGAAGTTCTTAGGGCTGTGGTCCGGGAGGTGGTGCAGTGATAAAGCTTTGGACTCTCAAGCATAAGATCTTGAGTTTGATCTCTGGCAGCACATGTGCCAGAGTGATGTCTGGTTCTTTCTCCTCCTATCTTTCTCATAAATAAATAAAATCTTAAAAAAAAAAAGAGAAGTTCTTAGGGTTAGGTGGGATTTCTGCATTTGGACACTATAAACCCGGAGCCAGATCTCAGTAGCTACACAACCACACACTCACTTCAAAAGCAAAGGTTACACCTGTTATATACTTTCACCTCTTAGACTAATGCACAAATTTTCTCAAGGAGAAATCAAGTAGAAGAGAGTCAGGCAACACAAAACCAGCTCTAGCACTGTACAAACAGTTAAAAGCAAAAAATACTAAGGAGTTCACTATGATTAAATCCTGGCTACCTCTCTATCCACTGACCCTGCACTGACTGTGACAAGTCAGGGTGTGGGTCTCTAATAACAGAAGTCATACAACTCAAGATTCATTCCTAGATAAGGTGAATGCACTAAGCAGGGGTCTTTCATTCCTGCAGACACCAAGTCTTAGATCAGCACATCAATATGAGAGGCTGACCTGAAGGTTTTAATGATAGTCCTTAAGGGCTGTGGGAAATGGTTTAGTGGGTAAAGCATATGTCTTACCATCCATGGGGCTCTGGATTAAATACCAGCACCATATAGGAGCACCACAAACAACATCAAGGGAGTTCCATGGGTGGTAAAGTGGTGCTTTGATGTCTCTCCCCAACCCTATCTAAAGATATAAAATAAAAATTAAACTCAGGAAATTGACCAGCAGAACCATACACATGAAAGGTCCTGGGTTCCCTTCTAATCATTACATAAAAAATGAATCATTAAGTATTTTTTCATCTTTTTAAAAATTATTATTGTCACTAAGGTTATGCTGGGGCTTGATGCCTGCACAATGAATCCACTGCTTCGGGTAACCATTTTTTCCTCTTTTTTTTTTTCCTTTGATAAGACAGAGAGAAACTGAGAAGGTAGGGTGGGGGGTGAGAGAGAGAGATCCAGTACTTTCTTCATTACTCATGAAGTCTCCCCCCTGCAGGTGGGGAGGGGGGCTTGAACCCAGGTCTTTGCACATGGCAACCTGTGCACTTAACCAGGTACACCACCACTCAACCCCTCATTGAGTCTTTATTAATAACTGGCAAGATTTGGCAACTCCCCACACCAGTGGCCAGGCATGTGAAGGTGAAACAATATTCCTGAACCCAAACTACACTTCCTTGCACATTGATAGCTCTAAATACATCTCTAGTCTTAATTCTTCCCCAAATACAAGACATAATCTATAAGAAGTTTACTGATAATTCCAAAATAAAACATTTTCTCTGATAAGAATGCCTTGCCAACTTCTCAGCAAATTTTACCTGAGACATGTCCTTGAGAGGGTCCTCTATGTTGAATTACTTTCTACTCTCTGTTCTCCAGGTAAAATTTCAAACTGGTTTATATTTACATGTATCCATTAATGAAAGGGTGACAGAGAGAGAAAGAAGGAGGAGGGAGAGGCAGAATAGGAGGAGAAGGTGGAGGAGGAGAGAAGCAGGAGCAGGGAAAACCAGAGCATCATTCTGTCATATATGATGCCAGGGATCAAACTTGGGACCTCATGCTTAAAGAGCAATGCTTTATCTGCTATACTACCTCCCAGACCACTCCCACTACAGGTTCAGACCACTCCCACTACAGGTTCATTTTTTAAATTAGTGATTTAAACAGAAGCTGAAGAAAAAGAACTGAAAGGGAAACACAAAGCAGAATTTGACTGAATTTGGAGTATTGCACCAAAGTAAAAAACTCTGGATGGAATGGAAGGGTAGATTTTCAACCTCACTATAGGGGTATGGGGGTAGGGACACAGAACTTAGGTGGTGGGAATGGTGTTAATATACACTCCTACTAACTTATAGTCTTTTTTTTCCCCAAATATTTATTTATTTATTCCCTTTTGTTGCCCTTGTTTTTTTTTATTGTTGTAGTTATTACTGTTGTTGTCATTGTTTGATAGGACAGAGAGAAATGGAGAGGGGAGGGGAAGACAGAGAAGGGGAGAGAAAGATACACACTTGAAGACCTGCTTCACCACTTGTGAACTGACTCCCCTGCAGGTGGAGAACTGGGGGCTTGAACTGGGATCCTTACACTGGTCCTTGTGGTTAGCACCATGTGCATTTAACCCGCTGTGCTACCACCGACTCCCAACTTATAGTCTTATAAATCATTAGTTAATCAGTCTGAGAGAGGAAACAAAAAACAAATTAGTGATTTAGCAATAGTTTACAACACTATAAGATTATAGGAGTATATATATATATATTTGCAGAACTCATCAACATTCTGTGCCCTTTCACCCCCACCTCTAGTCTCCAGGTTCACTGTATATAACTCAACTTAAATAGTATTGATGATTACTTGATTATATCTTATGGGGCAACAGTGTTTTGAGTTCAGGGACTGAATTCAGGGAACATATGTTTAAATATGTGAGTACTATGTGGTTCACATGGTGGTGCTTGTCATGTAGTATATATTCTATAAATGTTTATGGAAGGGAGAGGAAGAAAAGGAATGGAGGAAAAAGGAAGGAAGTTGGGTTAGACAATCAGTAAAGACTTCTAGCCAGGCAGACAGCAAGTGTCAGGCACTTCTGAAAAGAATTTGGCTCTCTAACCTGGAAGAGATCACCTCATGCCTATCTACAATGGAGCTGGCAATTGTATTCAAGAGTGGTGATTCCCACTGCACTTAATGGTGGAACCCCAGAGAATCTGTCTTTCTTGGCCCAGGACTTACTTTCCTGGAAGGCCAGCACATAGTTCTGTACTGGTGACACTTCTGCGAAGCCAGCCAGTGTCAGCCTGGGTGTTGGCTTTGTCAGATGGTCCCTAGTGTTCCAGAGGCTGCACTTGATGATTTCTGCTACCCTTCTCCCCATTACCTCTGATGCTCCAAAAATATAATAACATAGTTCTTGATAAAAATAGTCCACCTGGGGTGCAGGTGGTGGTACACCTGGTTAAGTACATACATTAAGTGCATAAAGATTCAGGTTCAAGCCCCTAGTCCCCACCTATAGGGGGAAAGCTTCATGAGTGGTGAAGGAGGGCTGCAGGTGTCTCTCTATCTCTTTCCCTCTCTATCTCCTGCCAGTCACTGTTCAAGGTGCCATATGCTGGGCTGGGCTAGCTTCACAGGCGGTAGAGAGACGACTAGGGACGCATGGCTGAGCTGGAAAGCAGTATCTCGTTTATTAATCAGATACATCACCTTTTATGAATCTCTTCACTGGAAGTGGCAAGTGAAAGGAAATGACTAGGAGAGGGGGCGGAGCAAAAAAAGCGCAAAAAGAACATAGAAAGCTTCCATCTAACCAGTGGGGATTAAACCAATACCCTGCAGGCAGGGTGGGACCCAGATAAAACAGTGATTATGTAAATAGACCACATTGTAAGTAATACAAGCAAACCTAATGTGATGATCAAAACAGAAGGTCTTATAAGCAGAATTTAGAAGCATACCAACAATCTCCCCTTCCCTTCTCAATTTCTCTCTGACTCTACCCAATCATAAATAAAAATATAGGGAGTCGGGTGTAGTGCAGCAGGTTAAGTGCACATGGCAGGAAGCAAACGGACCAGATTATAGCAGTAGTATCTTATAATCAGAGTTCAGATAAGTAAGGATACCAGTTCGAGCCCCACCTGGAGGGGAGTCGCTTCACAAGTGGTGAAGCAGGTCTGCAGGTATCTATCTTTCTCTCCCCCATCTTTCCCTCCTCTCTCCATTTCTCTCTGTCCTATCTTACAACAACATCAATAACAACAACAATAACTACAACAACAATAAAAAACAGCAAGGGCAACAAAAGGGAAGATAAATAAATAAATATAAAAAAACAACAAAAAAAGAAAAAAATATAAAAAAATTTAAAAAGTTGATGTTTAAAAAATCTTTTAAAAAATAGTCCACCTTAGCTTTGGTCAACTGCATCTACTCACCTCTCATTATGCAAGTTTACAGGGCTGGGCCTCATTCAGAAATACCCAATATATAGCTTTTGAAAGTGTTTTTTGAATTTCCAAAATATTATCCACTAATTTTAGAAATGACTGTAGATGATAACCCTGAGTACATGGGCACAGATTTTTCAAGGTGGTATGAATTAATAACACACATCTCTTCTACTTTCCATCTTTCTATGCAAACCACAAACTCAGGAGACTGCATAGAACATACAGCACATATCTTAGAGTGCTCTTAGAAATTGGCTCTGGAGCCCTACCCCACTAGGGAAAGATAGAAACAGGCTGGGCGTATCAACCTGCCAACATCCATGTCCAGCATAGAAACAATTACAGAAACCAGAACTCTCACTTTATACACTCCATAAAGAATTTTGGTCCATACTTCCAGAGAGGGATAAAGAATAGGGAAGCTTCAAATGGAGGCAAGTAGACATAACTCTGGTGGTAGGAGCTGTGTGGAATTGTACCTCTGTTATCTTAGAATCTGGTTAATCATTATTAAATCACTAATAAAATAATTAAAAAAAAGAAATCTGCTCTGTCGATGTGTAAATTATCACAAGAAAGTGCTTTGAAGCTCATTGTCAAACATAGCAACGTAGTATCTTATAATCAGAGTTCAGATAAGTAGACTAGAAGCTACTTATCTAATCATTGATAAGCCAGTCTATCCAGAGGATGCTAGCACACAGCTGGAGGGAGTAACTTGCCCAAGGACATACAACTAGTGAGAGACCCAGCCTGGCTTGAAAACAAATACAATAATGCTGAAGCACCTTTCTGTAGCTAAGGAAGATGATCTGTCCCTTTCTGTCTGTCTGTCCGCCTGTCTGTCTATCTAATCACCTATCTATCTGTCTGTCTATCTATGTATCTATGTATCTATGTATCTATCTATCTATCTATCTATCTATCTATCTATCTATCATCTATCTGAAGAAACTGACAGCACTACTAAAACAATAAACCATTTAAATTTAGGACAGCCTGGTTAGGAATAGGCCCAGTGCCTTAGCAACCCCCCAGAAAACAGAGCATTGTTTCCATCCAAATCTTGTACTGAAAGGAAGTCTGTCAGCTGGCAATGACCTCGTGAGACAACTTTGGGGAGAGCAAAGGGCCGAGAAGAGAAAGGCTTCATTCTCATTGCAAACAGGAAAAGGACAGAGAAAAAGAAAGCTCTGTCTCCAAACAAGGTTTGCCGGGCCAGCGATGAACTGTTACAGTATGTTCCATCAAATAGACTCCTTCATAGAATCAAGCCAAGCGCAAACCCTGGGTCTGGGGTTCCTACCTCCCTACACAGGCAGGCAAGTACACACGTTCCAGCTCCCTGTACCTTGGAGAGCACTTGTATAGGCTTCAGGAGGCTAAGTAAACACTTTGTCTTCACCCTACTATTTATGTGTTGCTTGGGGCATCCTGTTCTAGCCACTGGCTTTACCTGAATGGACAAGGTCCACAGGCGCTGGGAGAATGGGGATAGCCGTGAAGGAAGGATTTGGAGCCTGCCCCTCACCCTCCTCTATTCTAGGTCACCAAAGGTGGGGGCAGACAAAGGCCAACCCTCAGTCTTTCACCTCTTCTTTCTCCTCCCTTCTTCTAAGTTAAAACCCTTCTCCTTTCTCTTGGGGGCCCTCATTTTCTACCTTCCTTTGTGATATCTCTCTAAGACATCCCTCTAAGATCTCCTTTCTTTGCTATTGCCAGAGATTCATTCTTCAGTGATGGAGCAACTTGGGAAACAATACCAGCTCTGAGAGCTACATGCCACGCCTCCAGTGAGGTTCAAGGATCTCAGCTGACCACAACACATATGCAGAATGAAGAAGCTGACTCCTCCTACCTGTTGCTGACTTCTAACTTCACTGCATGGGGGTACAAAGGGGAGAGATGCACAATTGAAGGCAAGAGGTATTTCCAGGTCCACGGAGTCTGAAAACTGCAGAGCAAGATGCTGAAAGTGTCCACTGGAGATAGGACCAGGCCTCGTGGCTTTGGTCCGTTTGGGGGTGCTTTCCACCCAGCTTCTCTGAGGGCTTCAGGATTCTCTCAGAGCTGACAGATCTTGCATGAATAGACCAAATCACAGCTGCATCCTGTCCAGTCATGGGCTATCACACACACATGGGGCCCTACCACCTCTCAGTCTTGTATTCATCTTGGAATGATCAGGAATCTTGAAAACAGATAGGACAGAGAAAACATGTTACCTCAATCTTCTCCCTGCAGATCCCAGTTCGCCATTGCAATGCTGATTAAATACAGGACATTATCTCACCATAATGCCCTACTGGCCGTGTTCCCAGGAGAATTCTAACTAATCATAAAAATAGAAAGAAAAACGCAACCTAAATTCCATTCCTCGTCTTAAATGACTGATGTGTTCACTTTTATTTATTTTTCTAGAAGTAAGGCGGGAAAAGAAAATGAATTTTGGGGCTTATGAAAACAAGCTACTAATAGTAATAAGTAGATCTGGGCAGTGGTGCAGACAGCAGGGATGTAGCCAGCATGGCACAGGCCAGTCCAAGTCCAAGTCCTTCTCCTTACTGTGAACTACAGTGTTTTAAACTGGAGCACCTGGAATGCCATGGTTAGGATGGGTAGTAGGTGGGACACAAGCGTGCGCGCGCACACACACACACACACACACACACACACACACACACACACACACACACCTCAATGGCATTCTTATGACCCTGACAAGCAAATGTCCTTCCAAAACTCCTTTTAAGCAGTGTTTTCATTTTTCTAGTTTTTTTTTAATATGAGAAATGAATTAAGAGTCTTATACATGTATGAGACTACTGAATGACCTTGTTTAGTGTATGTGTGTGTGTGTGTGTGTGTGTGTGTGGTGTTAGAGTAGAGAGAGACAGAGAGGACAGACACCTGAGCACTATTCCATCATCTATGGAAATCCTCAGTCCTGTGCTCTACCTGCTGACCTAGCACCATTTTCTTGGGTGACAGAAGCAGCAGTTTTGAGCCTCCCTTATTGGAAGGTCCCCTAGATACATGCCAGAATTCACATAACTATGTCTTACTAAGTCTTCAGAGTTCAAATGCCCCTTCTGGCAGGGAACCTCTAAGAACCACTACCAGACACCACTTTAGGTATTCTAACCTGGCAGTCTTGTGACTATGATTAGTACACTAACTGCATGTTGGTTGTTGAGAGGCCAGTCCCCTCACATAGTTTCTAACAACACATTTGTCTTGCTTGCTATATACTTGTAAGTGCCTGGTGCTAAGTAAGTAGCTGTTCAGTAAATGTCTGTATTAAATGAGTGTGAGGAATGGGTGCTGCCTGTGAGGGTGTCTTTGTATGACTCTGGGAGGGCCCAGGCTTAGAGGCAGCAGGCCAGTCATGGTAGATTCCCAACACTGAGTTCTAGGTTCCTCCCAAAGCATTTTTGCTTTTCATAGATAATAACCACTGGTGAGGAGCTGGAGAGGTGGCTCAGTGGGCTAAGTGCAGGGCTTCTATGTATGAGGGTTTGCTCCCTGGCACTATATATGACAGAGCATGATACTGGTCTCTCTCTTTAAATATATAAATAAACCTCAAAAAATAAAAGCCACCGTAGAGTTCATACTCCTGAAAACCACCTCCCAAAGCTGTATCTCAGAATGTTGCTGCTGCAGAAGGGAGTAGTAAAGGACTCATCAAACACCCCTCCTGCCTCCACCTACCCCTGCTGCTGGCATTAGGTTCCCGGAGCGGCCATCCCCCTCTCGCTAGTGTGGCGGTAATGGGCATTGAGGCTTGATGGCAAAGTTCTAGCCGGGCTAATTAAGCATACTGAGCTAATAACCTTCCATTTTGGGACCAGTATTATTCATAATTTAATGTATTGCTGCTGAAACATTAACCTTTCGACAACTGGCATGTTGCCCACAGCAGCCCAAGTGCTGACCATCTTTCAGTAAAATGAGTATTATTGTTAAAACAGGTATAAATCATTCATGGCTGTAGCTTTTGTGTCAGGCCCTACGTGAAAATAAGCAGTAAGCTGGGAAATTTATTTACTTTTTAGTGATTATTTTTTAAGATTTTATGATCATATCCAGTGATTCATAAACATTGGCTTGGTGCCATTTTGTAATCATTTCACATTTTAAATATTGTGTGTGTGGCAGGGGGACTGTTCTGCTTTTCATCTTGAAAAATCTTGGGATTGATACCTGGCAACTTAATCCAAACACAAATGCAATTTCATCTGAAAAGAAAGGGGGTGGAGTGTCTGTGTGTGTGTGTGTGTGTGTGTGTGTGTTTGTTAGGGGGGCTATAGGGGGGACCATGGCCCCATTGATTTTAACAAAACTATTTTCAACAGGGTCTTCTGGGGCTTCCACTTGTTACAGCATTGCACTTACTGCAGCAAACTTGCTTTGAAGTTTAACACACAGAAGGGGCCTTGAAACCTGAATAAAAGCACAGGAAAAGAGTTAACAAGCTTCTGGTTGGAAAGATGATGGGAAGGAGCTGAAGAGTGGAGGGAGGCCTGGAAACTCTGGCATCAGGCCAAGAAGGTGGGATGCCACAAGCCTGAATCCCCACACCTGGATGGAGAAAGTGCTTATATTCCCCTGGGATCTGGAAACTTCACTGGCTGCCTTCTGCTCCTACTGTCTTTACTGGGTCTGCACAATCCCAGAAGGCAGCCTCGTCTCTTTATGCCAAATAGGAGTAGGGAGCTGAGAGGTGGGGCACCTCTTGCATGGGCAGGAGCTTAAGAGACCTCCTTTACAGCAGTTCACAGGCTCAAATACAGTGTTCCTGGTACACAGAGGCTGAAGTTAATCTGCTGGTGGAAGAGAAACCGGGCCTGGGGAAGGAAAGCAGAGCACGTGACATCATCAAGTTAAAATTCTTCCTTTAAGGCAGGAGCATGTTCAGGAGCTAGCTGCTGAATGACCACAGGGTATTGTCCCAGAGGGAACCTTGGCCAGAGCAGCTGGGCACCACTACCCCAAACATGGGAGATGAGGTTCTGAAATGAATGTGCTGTGAACCAACACCTATATCCACAGGGAAGTACAGACAGAAGAGAAGCTGCATGCTCTCTGAGCTATATCTCCGGAGTGTGACTGTAAACAAGGGTCTCACTGAACATCCTTCCTGCCCCTACCTATCTCTGCTGCTAGCATTAGAATCCTGAACACCATCATCCTCTTGATGGTTAAGTTTTAGCAGGACCAATTAAGGATTCCCTTTTTTCCCTTCCTTCCTTCCCTCCTTCCTTCCTTCCTTCTTCCCTTCCTTCCTTCTCTCCTTCCTTCCTTCTTCCCTTCCTTCCTTCTCTCCTTCCTTCCTTCTTCCCTTCCTTCCTTCCTTCTTCCCTTCCTCCTTCCTTCCTTCCTTCCTTCCTTCCTTCCTTCCTTCCTTCCTTCCTTCTTACCTTCTTCCCTTCCTTCCTTCCTTCCTTCTTCCTTTCCTTCCTTCTTCCCTTCTCTCCTTCCTTCCTTCTTCCCTTCCTTCCTTCTTCTCTTCCTTCCTTCTCTCCTTCCTTCCTTCCTTCCTTCCTTCCTTCCTTCCTTCCTTCCTTCCTTCCTTCTCTCCTTCCTTCCTTCTCTCCTTCCTTCCTTCCTTCCTTCCTTCCTTCCTTCCCTCCTTCCTTCCTCCCCTCCTTCCACCCTGTCCTTTCCCTTCTTCCCTCCTCAATCCCTCTTTCTTCTTCTTTCCTTCTCCTCCTTGTTGTTGTTTATTCCCTTCATTTTTTTTTTTAAACAAGAATACTACTCACTTCTGACTTATGGTGGTGCCAGGAATTGAACCCAAGACTTTATAGCCTCAGGCATAAAGGTCGTTTACCTAACTACTATGCTATCTTCCTGGACCTAATATTTCTTAATTCTTTCCAGGACAGTTTCCATGCAGTAATTCTGAGGTAGCTGCTTACTGTCTTTTCTATTTTCAGTTTGCCTAGTTTCCTATTCTCAGCCTCCATGCCATCTTAAAAATGTGATCTGATGGTTTCACGTTTTTGCACTTGATTTATTAAAAAAAAAAAGGGTTTGAACTTCAAGGACCATTTAAATGCAATTTTTCTCACAAACTGCCAACATAAACTTATTGTATTAATAAATATAGGACAGTTCTATAAATGTATTTCATCTTTCTTTCCTTCTCTCCTCCTCCCCACCCATCTCACATCCTGCCTCCTGGGAGTATCACTTCTAGGGAACTTTTTTTTCCCCCAGGTGAAGGGTGAAAGACAGAGAGGGAAACAGAAGGAGGAGGAAAGATATCATGGCACTGCTTCACCACTTGTGAAGTTTTCCCTTTGGGTGATGGTCCCATGTGGTGACCAGAGGCTTGATCATTAATAAATCAATCAATAAATTAAAAAATGATGAATTCACTTTCTTCACCTCATCTTGGATGGAACTTGAATGAATCATGTTAAGTGAGATCAACCAGAATGAGAAGGAAGAATATGGGGTGATCTCACTCATAGAGAAAAGTCGAAAACAGAGGGAAAACACAAAGCAGAACTTGGACTGGAGTTGGTGTATTGCACCAAAGTAAAAGACTCTGGGGTAGGTGGGAGAGTTCAAGTCCTGGACGACAGAGGAAGACCTAGTGGGGTTTGAATTGTTATGTGGAAAACTGAGAAATGTTACAAATGTACAAACTATTGTATTTTACTTTACTGTTGACTGTAAACCATTAATTCCCCAATAAAGAAATTTAACAAAGAATGTAGTAATATATGTATAAATATATTACATATACATAAATATGATACTTATATCATACAAACTATGTGCTAATCAACTGTTGATTTTATTGGCAAGGCTTCTGGTCAACAATAGGTTATCAGTAGAGACTGGGTAGCCAAAAGTTATACAAAGAAATTTTTAAAAGATTTATTATTATTATTTAAAAATATTTATTTATTCCCTTTTTTTTTGCCCTTGTTGTTTTATTGTTGTTATTGTTGTTGGATAGGACAGAGAGAAATGGAGAGAGGAGGGGAAGACTGAGAAGGGGGAGAGAAAGACACACACCTGCAGACCTGCTTCACTGCTTTACGGTCCTTGCGCTTTGAGCCATGTGCACTTAACCCACTGTGATACCGCCTGACTCCCAAGATTTATTATTTAAGAGTGAATTATACATAGAGACAAAGAGAGACAGAGAGGAAGAGAGCACACAAGCTCAATATGGTTTATAATGGTGCTGGGGATTGACCCTGGGACTTCTGAGACATCAAGCATGTGAATTATTATTATTACTTTTAATTGACACCAGGGTTATCACTGGGGTTCAGTGCCAGTACTATGAATCCACTGCTCCTGGCTGCCATTTTCTCCTTTTTTTCTTTTTTAATTTCTTTTATTTTAGTTGACAGGGCAGAGAGAAATTGAGAGGGGAGGAGAGATAGAACGGGAGAGAGAACAGGAGAGAGAAAGGCACCTGTAGATCTGCTTTATCGGTCTAAAAGCATCCCCTTGCAAGTGGGGAGGGGGGATGAACCTGGGTCTTGCTCATGGAGATATGTGTGCTTAACTAGGTGTGCCACTGACCAGCCTCTAAACATGCAAATTTTTGATCTAATACCTAGAACTATCTCTTTAGCCCTACACATAACATTTTGACTATGCTTTTAGCTCCTATGTTGTTTAAAGTATATATAATATAGAGTAATATACATTTACTTCTTCATTGTGGTAAAATATACTGAAAACTTGCTATTTTAAAGATTATTATTGGGTGTTATCGATCACATTTACAATGTGGGCAACAACTGCTGTTACTATGGCCACAATTTCTCATCTTCCCAAACAAAAACTCCACACCCATTACACCCTCAATCCCACTTTCTTTTGTCTTTAGACCTTGCAAATTTTTAATCTACCTAGGGTATTTATAAATAAGACAATTCCGGATATTTCAAATAAGTAGTGTTGAATAATATTTATTCTTTTTGCATCTGACTTTTTAATGTAACAGAATGTCTCTAGAGCTCATCCAACCTGTGACCTGTATCAGAACATTTTTAAAAAGGGTTAAATAATATTTCACTATATGGATATACTATGTCTTATTTACTCATTTATCTGCTAGGGGGCATTTGGGTTGTTTCTATCTCTTTTTTATTATTATATTTATTTATTCCCTTTTGTTGCCCTTGTTTTATTGTTGTAGTTATTGTTGTTGTTATTGATGTTGTTGTTAAACAGGACAGAGAGAAATGGAGAGTGGAGGGGAAGATGGAGAAGGGGAGAGAAAGATAGATAGATACCTGTAGACCTGCTTCACTGCTTGTGAAGCGACCCCCTTGCAGGTGGGGAGCCGGGGACTGGAACCGGGATCCTTACACCAGTTCTTGGGCTTTGCACCATGTGAGCTTAACTCACTGTGCTACCACCCGACTCCCAGTTGTTTCTATCTCTTAATATGTCTCTGAACATTACTGCTTAAGAATCTGTCTTTTTTTTTTTTTAAGCTTCCTGCTGTATTCTTTGGTTTTAGTTTTTCTTTCTTTTTTTAAAAAGTATTTTATTTATTTTATTTTTGAGGGAGATGTAGAGAGAAAGACACAGAGAGAAACACCAGAGCACTGCATAGCTCTGGCTTATTGTGGTGTGGGGGATTGAACCTGGGACTTCGGAGCATCAAACATGAGAGTCTCTTTGCATAACCATTATGCTATCTACACCCACCCTAAGAATCTGGTTCTTTAGCATTTAGGGACTAGTATTTTTTGACCATTATTTCTTTTTTCCATAAAAGGTCACTGACCACTATAAACACTGAACACTCTGCATCCTAGCTTGGGAGATCTAGCTGGGCACATTCTTGCCTGGCAATTGTCCACCAACTATCTGGTCAGTACCTCTACCTCAGAAGGCTTCTTGCAGTCACTTTTCCGCATTGCTGAAGCTGGTACAGGTTGTAACTCTCCACCAGTAGCTTCGTTCATTACCTTAGACTTGATAAAACAGGCTGCTTCTCCGATACGATAAAGAACAAATTAAGAAACAGAATAACCTGGCATGAATGAAATTCCCTTTCAATCATGTCAGCCAGAGCAGATGTTGTCATGAAATTTGATGTTATGGATTTATTTCCTAATACAAAGTCTAAAAGAGAAAACAGTGTAAGAGCTGAAATGTGGATTGGACATGTCTATAGAGCGTGAATTGGATTCAAGACAAAATATTGTGAATGGTTAATAGGGTCAGTCTAAGTATACTTGCTGAAATAATCTCTTGGATATGCAAATATTCTGAGAACTACACTGTCAAATATCTATTGTATCCTCTTATCTCTGTGTTCACAGAACTGCTACATGTTATAACAAATGAAAAATGTGAATTTAAAAAATAATGTCACCCTAAAATAATACTTTACTTTGAATAGTAATTTTTGTTGTCAGAGTTATTTTTTTTTTTTTTTACTTTTTCTTTTTTTGTCACACACCAGACAGCCAGATTCTTAAATCAGTTTTATTTGGACACATTAAGAGGTGAACTTTATGTATCCCATTCTCTGTGGAAATAGAAGTGGAGACAGGGTGGGGTGGAGGGAAGGAAAAAGAATAGGTCACATACTCCTCTTTTTTTTTTTTTTTTAAGATTTAACTATATATTAATGAGAGAGGGAGAGGAAAAGAGATAACCAAAGCATCTCTCTGACACATGTGATGCCAGAGATCAGACCTAGGACTTCCTATCTGAGAGTCCAGTACTTTATCTATTGCACAACCTCCTGGGCATAGGTGTTTCTCTTGATCATGGTCCCTCAGTTTGCCACTCTCACCTTCATATTAGTCCAATGGAACATCCATTTCTGCTCTCTGGGCTCCTGTCAGTGGAATTCCCTTTCCTGTGAATACTGTCTTGAGGATCTGAGATGCTACTTCCTATTTACCATCTCACCATCATAACGATCATCACATATGAAGCTGGGTCAGTGAGAGGGTGTTTGGAATGTTCAGAAGGAAGACCCTGGAAAGAAACCTGAGGTTTCACTGTTGACACTTTCCAGGATGCTACCATTAAACTGCTCACTCAAACCAACAGTAAATAGCTAAATCAAATTTCATTTAGTTTCTTTTCTTAATATCTGAGAGTTGGACTTATGAGCAGCAAACTTGTGAAAGGCTGACCACAGAGATATGCCTATAGAACTCTACTCACACTCTAGGACAAATCCTGGCTTGTGTTGGGTACTCAGAGAAATGATGATGAAATAAATGAACACCAAGCCTTAGATTCTCAAGAGCTGAGGTGTTCTAATCCACTCTGCAGATCTTTAATTTTCAGAACTATCTGGAAGAGGCAAATTTCAAGAGAGCTCTTTCACTCTACTTAAATCAGTATTTTTTTTTTCCTGAGTGGAGGTGGGTGCTACAGATCAGAATTCCTACAGTTAAAAAAAAGATTCTAGGGTTAAAACATGAGAAAACACCAGGTGCCCAGCACTTTGCTCTTCTCTTTATCCTTTCTTAGGATATACCGTATTTTTTCTCTTGTGCTTTACAACTTTCTCACTCATCTCCATCTGTTGAAACCCATCTGGTCTGTATTTCATTAGCTCAGAGCCCTGCTTGCCTCTGTCTTGTCCAATATGCTTCAGATTTTACTATCTGTATCCACTCCACTTGTATCCTTAGAGCAGGGTTTCTTAACCGGGACCATGATTCATTTTTTTCAGAATTTCGGAGTATACTCATTGATTCTGCAAATGTCTATTCCTCATCTAAGATCTGTTGAGACACCTTTTTTCACCAGATTTACTGGTTTGGCTTGGTGCCTATATGACTCCAGTATTCCCTGTGGCCAGTTTTCCTTTTCTTTTAAGTAGAGGGTAAGAGATAGAAAGAAAAGAGACACAGAGAAGGAAAGATGCCTGAATCACTCCAGACTGTTCTCCACAGAAGTTGGACCAATTGGCATTCCCACCAGCAGTGCAGGAGGGTTCCTTTGACCCCACAACCCCTCCAGCATTTGCTGCTGCTACCTTTTCTGATGTATGACATTCTCACAGGAGTAAAGTGGTATCTCATTGTTGTCTTGATTTGCATTTCTCTGACAATCAAAGACTTGGAGCATTTTTTCATGTGTTTCTCGGCCTTTTTGGATCTCTTCTGTGTGACTATTCTGTCCATGTCCGCCTCCCATTTTTGGATGGGGTTATTTGTTTTCTTGTATATATTCTTGTATATGTTCTTGTATATATTGTTGTATATATATATGTATATATTCTTGTATATATATATATTTCTTGTATATATTCTGGTTATTAGCCTCTTGTCTGATGTATGGCATGTAAAGATCTTCTGCCATTCTGTGACGGCTCTCTTGGTGTGGGTAGTGTTTTCTTTTGCTGTGCAGAAGCTTTTTAATTTGATGTAGTCCCATAGGTTTATGCTAGCCGTAGTCTTCTTTGTAATTGGATTCCTTGTTTCATTGAAGATGTCTTTAGATTTTATGTGAAAAAGTTCTGCCAATATTTTCCTCTAAGTACCTGATAGTTTGTGGTCTAACATCCAAGTCCTTGACCCAGTTGGAATTTACTTTTGTATTTGGTGAAATACAGTGGTTCAGTTTCATTCTTCTGCATGTTTCAACCCATTTTTTCCAACACCATTTGTTGAAGAGACTCTGCTTTTCCCATTTAATAGTCTGGGCACCTTTGCCAAAGATTAGATGTCCATAAGTGTGGGGGCTTATCCAGGCTCTCAATTCTATCCCATTGGTCAGTGTGTCTCTTCATGTTCCAGTACCAAGCAGTTTTGATGACAATGGCCCTATAACACAATTTGAGATCTGGGAGTGTGATGCCTCCAGTTCTGTTCTTTCTTCTCAAGATTGTTTTGGCCATTCTAGGTCTTTTCTGGTTCCAGATAAATATTTGTAGCATTTGTTCTATTCTCCTAAAAAGTGTGGTTAGGATCTTGATGGGGATAGCATTAAATTTATATATGGCTCTGGGTAGTATATTCATTTTGATGATGTTAATTCTTCCAACGCATGAACATGGATTATCTTTCCACTTCTTTGTGTCTTTTTCAATTTCCTTGAGTAGTGACTCATAATTTTCAGTATACAAGTCTTTCACTTCTTTGGTTAGGTTTATTCCCAGATATTTTATTGTTTTTGTTGCTATAGTAAAAGGAATTGATTTCTGGGTTTCAACTTCTTCTAACTTAGTGTTTGGATAGAGGAATGTCACTGACTTTTGAATGTTAATTTTGTAGCCTGACACCTTACTGTATTGCCTGATGATTTCCAAAAGCTTCTTGCTGGATTCCTTAGGTTTTTCTATGTATACTATCATGTCATCTGCAAATAGGGAGAGTTTGACTTCTTCTCTTCCAATCTGTATGCCTTTAATTCCTTGCTCCTGCCTGATACCTACGGCAAGAACTTCCAACACTATGTTGAATAGCAATGGTGATAGTGGGCAGCCCTGTCTAGTACCTGATCTGAGAAGAAATGCTTCCAGTTTTTCACCATTGAGTATGATGTTGGCTGTAGGTTTAGACTCTACTATCTTCAGGAATTTTCCATGTATTCCCTTTTTTGTAGTGTTTTGATTATAAAGGGATGTTGTATTTTGTCAAAGGCTTTCTCTGCATCTATTGATATGACCATGTGGTTTTTGGTCTTGCTTTTGTTGATGTGGTCAATCATGTTGATTGATTTACGTATATGAAACCAATCTTGCTGGCCTGGGATGAACCCCACTTCGTCATGATGAACAATCTTTTTGATATACTGCTGTATCCGGTTGGCTAGAATTTTGTTCAATATTTTCGCATCTATGTTCATCAGAGTTATTGGTCTGTAGTTTTCTTTTTTGGTTGTGTCCCTGTCTGCTTTTGGTATCAAAGTGATGTTGGCTTCATAGAAGCTGGAAGAGAGTATTCCAGTGTCTTCAATATTTTGGAAGACTTTTAAGAGTTGAGGTATCAGTTCTTCTTTGAAGGATTTGTAGAATTCATTTGTAAAGCCATCTGGTCCAGGACTTTTATTTTTGGGAAGATTTTTGATAACTGTTCCAATTTCATTAGCTGTGATGGGCCTGATCATGCTATGTAGTTCCTCTTAGTTTTGGAAGTCCTTAGGTAATTAGGAAATCGTCCATTCTTTTAGGTTCTCTAACTTGGTGGCATATAGTTTTCATAGAAGCCTCTCATGATATGTTGAATTTCTGCGGTGTCTGTTGTGATATCACCTCTTTCATTTATGATCTGATTTATTTGGGTCTTCTCCTTTTTTTGTTTTGTGAGTCTGGCTAAAGGTTTGCAATTTTGTTCACTCTTTCGATGAACCAAGATTTACTTTCTTTGATCTTTTGTATGGGTTTCTTATTTTCAATGTTATTTATTTCTGCCCTAACTTTAGTGTTTTATGTTTTTCTGGTTGCTTTAGGGTTCCTTTGTTTTTCTTCTTCGAGGTCTTTATGATGTGTGATGAGGCTGTTTATTTGTCCTTTTTTTTTTTTTTTTTTTGGTTTCCTCATATGTGCTTGTATGGCTATGAACTTCCCTCTCAGTACTGCCTTAGCTGTGTCCCACATTTTTTGATAGCTTGCGTCTTCATTTTCATTGAACTTTCAAAACATTTTGATTTCTTTCTTTATTTCCTCTTTGACCCAGCAGTTGTTAAGTATTGTACTGTTGAGATTCCAGATTTTGGGACTAGTACTAATCTTTTGCTGATTCTTAAGTTTTAGTTTAATTCTACTGTGGTCTGAGAAGATGCGTGGGATGATTTCAATGCTCTTGAATTTGCTGATGCTGTCTTTGTGGCCTAACATATAGTCTATCCTTGAGAGTGACCCATGTGGACTTGAGTAAGATGTGTATTCCAGTTTCTTGGGATGAATGACTCTGAAAATGTCCAATTGTTCCAGTTTTTCTATATCCTCATTTAGCTCCCTCATGTCTTTATCGATTTTATGCCTGGATGATCTGTCACGTTGAGAGAGTGGGGTGTTGAAGTCCCCTACTATGACTGTGTTGCTGTTAATATATTGCTGTAGCTCTTTCAGTAGATGTTTGATGTATTTAGATGGCTTTTCATTGGGTACATAGATCTTAATTGTTAAGTCCTCTTGATTGAGCATTAAGTAGTGTCCACCCTTATCTTTTTTAATTTTATTGATTTTAAAGTCTATCATAATTCTGTTGTCAGCCTCATTTATTCTATTCTCTCTCCCCTCTACTGTTTTCTGGAGTTCATCTATTTTGTTACCCTGTTTTGATCTGTTTTAGCTTGTTCAGCTAGTTGTGTTCTTAGCTCAGTTTTTGCAGCTTTCAGCTCTCTAATAACCTTGAGATAATTAGTGTTTTCTTCCAGAGTCTCATTTGTTGTTTCTGCATTTCTGATGACAATTCTTTCATATTCCTTACTCACTCCTATCATTATGTCCTTAACTAGTGTTTGGATGTTGACCTCATTATTTTGTGCTTCAACCTTTGGGGGGCATTTAGCTGGACTCTTGTCATGGTTCATTCCTCCAGTATTTCTTCTTGTTTGTTTAAACATTTTATATAGTATCTTATGAGGTCACTCTCTTGGTAGTTTTCAATTTACTGATCACTCTTGCCTGGACTGACTTGTGTCTAAGTAAGATAATTAAAGTGCTCACAGTTGTGGAAATTGACAGTTATTTCAATATTATTTTAATCCCTGAGTTGGAGCTCAGTGGCTTAAAAGCCTCTTTTGTTCTTTTTCTTCCCTGTAGGCTATGGGAGCCTGAGGGCTTTTAAACTATAAGTAGGCTTCTTAGCTTAATCACTGACTCCAGACCAAAGAGGAAGCAGGGTGTGGCAGAGATAATCCAATAGTTATGCAAAGAGACTTTCACAGCCCCACTGCTAGGACATGGAGGTATAGATCTTTTCCTGAATTTCCTTATTAGTTCTCTGTCCCCTGATGTCAGCACAGGGCCTGCTGCTGCTCCAGATTCTGAGGGCAGTAGCAATGGAGACTCATGTTTGTATTTGGTGAGTCTCAGGGGAATCCTCTCCTCCCTTCAGCTGTCCCCTTGTTGAAACAGACTGGAGGTGGTGTCTCAACATTGTAAACTGATGGACTGTTATCAGCCACTTAATCTCTCCCTAGGCTCCTCTCTGTCCATGAGCCACACATGTTTATACTCGCTGGAGATTTGGTGGGTTCCTGAAGTTGTTCTAGTCCTGTCTTGTTGCAGTCCAGGTTGCCTCCTTTGGTTTTCCTAGTTGACCCTGGAGAGGAGAGGACAGAAACACAGCTGCTGCTCCTTAGCCCTATTCTCTATTTTTATATTTATTTTTTATTCCATTTTGTTGCCCTTATTGTTTTATTGTTGTAGGTATTATTGTTGTTGTTATTGATGTTGTTGTTGGACAGAACAGAGAGAAATGGAGAGAGGAGGCAGAAGACAGAGAGGGAGAGAAAGATGGATACCTGCAGACCTGCTTCACCACTTGTGAAGCAACTCCCCTGCAGGTGGGGAGCCGGGGGGGGGGGGGGAGGGGGGGAGGGGCTTGAACCAGGATCCTTTCACTCGTCCTTGTGCCACCTGTGCTTAACCTGCTGCAATACTGCCCGACTTCCAAGTTTAATTTTTTTTTTCTGAATTCAATTTAATTTTGAGATTGCCTTCTTTGCAACTTACATGTTTGTGTTAATGACATTGCATTCTGCAGGTCCCACACTTCACCCTCCAGCCACCTCTGTATACCTCCCTCTCGACACACCTTCATAGTCTGGTGGTCCCTCTTTGGTAATGTTTCTTTCATCTTCATTTATGCATCTAAAGATAAAGTAGGAACTATTTTCAAGCTAATCTCACGGTGTATCCCAAATGCTGCTTCTCTCAGGTGCTAAAAGCAAGGGTGGGGGGAGGTATTCCCCTTCTTTTCCAGCACTTATCTTCTGCACAGACATTGAGGGGAAATGTCTATGCATGCTTACCTGTTTCTTCCACTGGATATCAGACTCAAAAGACTGGCATACTTTAAGGATGAATCTTTAGTCACTGTTAGGCCACCCCATCAGCTGGGGCCCTAGTCAGGGAGTCCTGAGATTCCCAAACAGACATGATGGGCCTAGACCTTGAACAAATCCCTGTCTCCATTGTTACTGGTCATCTCTATCAGGAACAACACAATAGACCCCTTTATGCCTCCCCCCCCATAGGACCTTGCTCTCAATGTGGATCAACAATGGTAGAGGCAGGACAACATACTCTTTCTGCCACCTGATGAAGATGGGTACTGAAAGTGAGGCAACTTGGAGCATTCCTACTCATGACCACAGAATGTGAGCTCAGATCTATAGGGATGCAGAGGTCACATAGGCTCCTAAGCTGAATATGGGCCCCAGATCACATCAAATCAATGGAGTTTATAGTCAACAATATTTATACACCTTCCCCATATCTGGGAGCTACTCTCGTCCCTGATTCAGCTTTCTGGTCCTTTTTCCTACCATCTCCCCAGACAATAACTTGGATCCACCTGCATATCAGATGTCAGGTTTAGAAAAAACAAAAACAAAAACAAAAAACAAAAACAAGACTAGTATAGTCATGGGCTCTTTGGAATATAATTAAAATACACCTAGTAACTACAAGACGGAAAACTGCCCCCCCAACTCATCATCTGAACTATTCCAGCCTTTAGGTTCATGATTAGTCACCAATTTTTTTGGCTCTATATGTTAACTCCTTTTTCAGCCACCAGGCTCCAGATGCTAACATGATGCCAACCAGACTTTCCTCGGCAAATGACCCCACCAGTGTGTCCTGGAGCCCTGTTTCCCCAGAACTCTGCCCAACTAGGGAAAGAGAGAGACAGGCTAGGAGTATGGATTGACCTGCCAACGTCTATGTTCAGCGGGGAAGCAATTTCAGAGGCCAGACCTTCCACCTTCTGCATCCCACAATGACCTTGGGTATATATTGCCAGAGGGTTAAAGAATAGGAAAGCTATCAGGGGAGGGATTGTGATCTGGAGTTCTGGTGGTGTGAATTGTGTGGAGTTGTACCTCTCTTATCCTATGGTTTTTGTCAGTGTTTCCTCTTTTATAAATAAAAATTTAAAAAAAAAAGAACTCCAGAGCAGAGATTCAAAAAAAAAAAAAAAAAAGAAAAAGAAAAGAAATGTATTTGCTTACTTCTTCTATGGCATAGTGCCTAGCATAATGTTGGTGGTTACAAAATATTTGTTGAATCAAACTGTAATGTGAGCAGAGGCTGGGAAATGGTATAAATTGAGTGCACATGTTACAATGTGCAAGAATCTAGGTTCAAGCCCCAGGCCCCACCCACAGAGGGAAAGCTTCAAGAGCTTCAGGTCTCTTTCTGTCTGTCTCCCTCTCTATTTCCCCCTTCCTTTTTCATTTCCATTTGTATCCAATTGACAAATAAATACAGTAATAAAAGAAAGAAAGAATTGCAATGTGGGCACTCTACCCAGTGCACTTACTCACCCTGTTGAATTGAACAGGAATTTTTCTTAATCATCAAATCATCATAAAATGTGATGAAATTTGCATGGATTCTTCTTTCTCTTTCTCTCAATCACAATCATCTCTTTCTACTTGGTATTAGTGTCTTTCAGTTTATCTGCATTTACAAAATATACCCTGTACATGTGGACAGTCACTGAGACCACTGCCATAGTAAATAGGGAAAATAGTGTGTTTAGTTTCTGCACTGTGTAACTAGATGCTAGCCAAAGCAGGCTGGTATATAGCCCAGAAACTGGACTAAACAAAGATAAGAGGAACAAAAAGGTTCTTAAGAGAGCATGGTCCTCTGGGCCATGATTGACTCCAGGTATTAAGGTGACTCTGTCACCTGGCTAACTCCTTTTCAACTTCCAAAACACAGCTCCAGGTTTCCTTCCTTCAGGAAACCTTTCTTGACCACCATTCAGCCCCACCCTTCTGGTCCCCCTAAATATTCCCATGCCATTTCAGTTGGCTTTCAGCATTACACTGTCTTGTGATCAAACACAAGTCTGTCCCTCACTGAACCATAAGCTCCCTGAGGCAGGAATTCTGTCAAATTTGTCTGTCATTGGGCCATTGAAAGAGCACACAAGATGATTCAAGAGTTTTACAGAAGGAACCTGATTACAAAATACACAGTTATATGTTATATACACAGATCATATACACAGTTATTCATTGTGTTTGACAAGAAAACATAAAATTATATTCTTGGACAATAGTTTTAACAGTCAATATGTTCTGATCAATTCTAAAAATATATAAAATAGTAATACTTTCATGATCTCTAGGTCAATTTTTTTTCTTATGACTTTTAAGACCTTGATAATTGAGATTTCTCTGGATCCAGCCTTCCCATCTCTTGCCATTTTTCTGTAAACCCACATTTCCCATGTTTGTATATAGACAAATTCCTGTCTACCTGGCATACCAGTACCAGAAGCAGAGAGATCCTTTCTATCATCCATAACCCACGTCAAATATCCCTCCCAAGGGTTCTCAGCTTCTGCAGAGCCATGTTAGACTCTCTCCTTTTAGTTTTCTGAGCTTCTGCCATACCTTTATCACTACATTTCAATAACTTTGTTGCCTTGAAGTGCAGTATAAACTCTACTATTTATTTATGTAGTTAAGTAATTAATTTTGGGATTGAGACAGAGTGAAATTGAGAGACAAAGGGAAGACTGAGAGGGGGAGAGAGAAAAACACCTGTAGCAATGTTTCATTATTTACAAAGCTTCCCATCTGCTGGTGGGGACCAGGGGTTTCAACCTAAGTCCTTGTGCACTGTAATGTGTGCACTCAACCAGGTGTACCACCACATGACCCCCTACCCCCAGTGGCTGGGTGAAGATTTGTGAAATAAGAAGTATAATTTTGGGGGTCAGGTGGTAGTGCAGCAGGTTAAGTGCACATGGTGCAAAGCACAAGAACCGGCTTGAGGATCCCGGTTCCAGCCCCTGGCTCCCCACCTGCAGGGGAGTCACTTCACAGGCGGTGAAGCAGGTCTGTAGGTGTCTATTCTCTTCCCCTCTCTGTCTTCCTCTCGTTTCTCAATTTCTCTCTGTCCTTTCCAACAACGAATGCCATCAACAATAACAATAATAACCACAACAAGGCTACAACAACAAGGACAACAAAAGGGGGGATATGTCCTCCAGGAGCAGTGGATTCATGGTGCAGACACTGAGTCCCAGCAATAACCCTGCCCTGAAGGCAAAAAAAATGTAATTTTACATTTCTGTTTTATTTAATGAATTTGATGTTCTTAAATAGTTGTGAGAAGACACTAAACACTTACTAGATTTTGGGGGCTGGGTTTTTGAGCCACTGGTCCCCATCTGCAGAGGGAAAGTTTTGCAAATGGAGAAGCAGTATTGGAGGTATCTCTGTCTCTCTCCCTCTCTATCACCCATTCCCTCTAAATTTCTGCCTCTACCCAATAAATAAATAAAGATAATAATAATAATAATAAACATGGATTTTGTATGGTGACAACTTTAGTTTCTAGAACTTTTTAAAAAATTTATATTTATTTATTTTCCTTTTGTTGCCCTTGTTGTTTTCTATTGTTGTTGTTATTTACGTCGTAGTTGCTAGATAGGACAGAGAGAAATGGAGAGAGGAGAGGAAGACAGAGAGGGGAGAGAAAGAGAGACACCTGCAGACAGACCTGCTTCACCGCCTGTGAAGCGACTCCCCTGCAGGTGGGGAGCTGGGGCTCGAACCGGGATCCTTAAGCTGGTCTTTGAGATTAATCTGCTGCACTACCACCCAACTCCCAGACTTTAGTTTTAATAGAATTAGACTCTAAGTTTAAGCAAGTTGCAAATATAGAAACATTTTCTCTCAGAAAGAAAGTTCTCAAAAGGGAATCAGGCGGTAGCTCAGTGGGTTAAGCATACATAGTGCGCAAGGACCAGCGTAAGGATCCCGGTTCGAGCCCCTGGTTCCCCAACTGCAGGGGAGTCGCTTGTGAAGCAGGTCTGCATGTGTCTATCTTTCTCTCCTCCTCCTCTCTCCATTTCTCTCTGTCCTATCTAACAACGACGACGGAAATAACAACAACAACAAATCAAGGGCAACAAAAGGGAAAATAAATATTAACATTTTTTTCAAAAAGGAAGTTCTCAAAAGGCTGTAAAAGGTTGAGCAGTGAGATAGCTATACTGGTTCCATTTAATTTTATGATCTTTATGGAGCTCCTGGACCTGGTCATATCCATTGACCTAGTTAACATGACATTTGCAGCTAGTTTTATGCAAGAGGAAAAATTTTGTGTAACAATAACAGAAGAAGCTGTCACAATTTTTTGAAGGTTGGAAAACACTGGGGGCTAGTGTGCTCTTTGTAGATGTGACATTGGCTTTTTGTCCTATCATTCACCACAAAATCTTGCCTTGGAAAGTAATCAAAATATTATGAAGTTTTCACTGACATTGATGGTGTGTAGTTAGTCCAGTTCCAACAGTGTCCCCACACAATAATTATGTAGCAGTGTACTTGGTTGCTATATGAGTGCTGAGAAATGGATCATAGCACTATTATCAAGCAATATGCATTTTTTATAATGGATAGGACTTTCTTTTCTTTTTCTTTTTCTTTCTTTCTTTTTTCTCTCTTTTCTTTCCTTTTTTTTTTTTTGCCTCCAGGCTTATTGCTGAGGCTCAGCAACTGCATTACAAATGCACTGACTGCTCCTGGAGGCCATTTTCTTCATTTTGTTGCCCTTGCTGTTGTTCGATAGGACAGAGAGAAATCGAGAGAGGAGGGGAAGACAGAGAGGGGAGAGACAGACATCTGCTTCACTGCCCATGAAGTGAACCCCTGCAGGTGGGGAGCTGGGGGCTTGAACCAGGATCCTTCATCTGGTCCTTGCTCCTTGTGCCATGTGCGCTTAACCCACTGCACTACCACCCGGCCCCCCAATAGGACTAACTTTCTATCTAACTAGTTAGCAGACAAGTCCTGGCAACACCAAAATAACAAATATTTAAGGATGTATTCTAAAACATTAATTATAGTTTAATTTTATTTATCTATTTATAGCCAACACTGTCAAAAAAAAAAGGATTTAAGACAGACAACAAAAGGAAATCCATGTTAGAAGTGGGTGTCTAGGACTGGGGAGATAGTGAAGTGGTTTATGTAACAGACTTTCATGCCTGAGGTTGTGAAGTGCCCAGTTCACTTCTTGGCATTATAATAAGCCAGAGCTAAACAGTGCTCTGATAAAAGGATGGGTGGGAGTAGAGCACTTGAGGAACTAGGTATAGATGAACATGCATGATTAATATTATCATAGGAATTCTACGTTAAATATAAAGCTATTTAATATTCAACAAAAGAGTGAATGATAAACTTTGTAGAAGTGCGTATCTAATGTAAATAATATTATGCCCAACCAACAGATGTTCTTACATGGATGTACAACAAGATTTCATTCACTTTACTGATGTATTTGCCTTCCCTTAACAAGATTGATAATTCCTTTGTCTGCACCACTTGAACAAAACAATTCTGCAGCAGGAACTCCTTTTGTCAAGAGTGCAAGTCTTTGTTTCCATATGAGTATCTCGCTGGCAGGACCAAGGCTTACTCATTTCTTTAAGGTTTTACTTATTTACTATTGAGAAAGGAGAGAGAGAGAGAGAAAGAGAGAGAGAGAGAGAGAGAGAGAGAGAGAGAGGAGAGAGAGGGGGGGAAATCAGACATCACTCTTTTATACTCCTGGTCTATGGCTTACTTGGCTTACTTTTGCATCATGAGCCTAGCACAGCTCTTCAGTTATGAATGCTGATGAAGGAAAAGGAAGAGGATGGAGACTACTGAGTACACTCAATTTTGGATGTGCTTACTTCTCTCCCCCCACCCCCATTTCCTTCTCATCACTGTCCCTACGTGTACGCATCAGTGCATCAGTATCTCTCCAGTTCTGCCCCCACCTCTTGCCCTGCCTTTTCACCATCAGGCGCTGCCTATTGAGTGAATGGAGGCAGTGACTCTGACTTTCTCTGCTGTGGTAATAATAGGGTTAAAGTTGAGGTTTCTAATCACTCCCATGAGGTCTTATTACCTGTTGATTAGGTCCTTTTGGGATCAGCATCAAACAGACAACAATAATAAACACTCCCTTCATTGGAACTCGGTAATGATCTTGCCTGCCCTGCAGGCCTGTTGGCTTCAGGGAGGGACACTGAGGGATGAGGAACGGCTGCCTACTGTTAGGGGGTGTTTCCTGAGACTTGGTGGTGAAGCTAACAAGCTATGGGCACTAGCTTGAGACTTTCGACTGGTCCAAATCACCTCTGTTGTTAGAGCCCAAGGCACCTCAGAGAAAACACTTCACAGCTAGCCTAAGGACCCAAGAGACTAAACTGGGTGGTCTCTCCACAGGACCTGAGGAATTTGTGGAGAATTATCTGTTGACATTCATGCACATTTCCCCAAACTTTTCCCTACCTGCATACAAATGGGAGTGAGTGTGTCTGTAAATGCGTGTCTGTGTGTGGTTTTAGTTTAAAAACTGCAATGATATTGAATATTCTGTACTGCAAATTGTCCCCCCCCACCCCCACACACACTCAGCAATCTCCCTTGGACACCTTTCCATGTCAGTGCATAAAGATTTACCTCAATCTGGTGAAGCACTTACACTAATCCAGGGTACAAACAAAGAGAAATACTTTAAACTATTCTCTTGTTGAGCATTTTGACCATCTCTAATTTCTTGGTATTATAAAAAAAGCTGTAATCAACATCTTTATAGAATTTCTCACGTGCTTGTGTAAATATTTCTGTAGAATTCACTAAAAAGGACTGTTTCTATTTGCACATCTGATAGTAATGTTTGAGTGGGTCCTTTCTGTGACTCCTGGGTAGTTAAATTTTATTTATTTTTGATAATTGAAAAAAAAGTTTTTTTTAAGTCACTGGGCATTTACTACTCCAGATTGACTTTTCCAGATGGAAATAGTGAGGTAGAGACAGAAAGAGAAGGAAAGAAATCACAGCACCAAAGTTTCCTTCAATTCAATGTGGGCTAGACTCAAAACTGGGATGAGCATATTGGCCATTGAAATACATCTCAGAGATATTTTGCTTTGAACACTCTGATGATGCTGCACTTCTGGTATAATTAAAATCTATCATTCAATCCTAAAAATAAAATAACAAGAACAATCCAAAAAATTGTCACATGCCCTTGACACAGGTTTGCCACTTTATATTTTGCCCCACCTATTAAATCATCTTTCCCCTCCCTTAGTGTTTATATCTGTGCTGTGCAATAGTGACCTGCTACATGTGACTTTTTATATTTTAATGGAATACAATTTATAATTCAGCCCCTCTATTGCATTAGCCACATTTCAAGCACTTGGTGATCACGTGCAGGTCTTTTATTGTCAGAGCAGATGGAGAACATTTCCATCACTGTGGAAAGTTTCACTGAAAAGCTCTGAGCTATAGGAATGCATGATTTTTGGGCCATTTAAGAGTAATATGGAGAAATCATGTGCATTTACCCCTAAACACTTCAATGTGTACTTCCTAAGAACCAGAACACTCTCTTACCTAACCACAGTTCAATAATCCAAGTCAGGAAATTTGACATCAATATGAAATTATCTAATCCACTGAGTACATTTGAATTTCATCAAATGCCCCAAGATTTTTCTTTATAGCTATTGTTTTTCCTTAGATCCCACCTAAGATCAGACATTGTATTTAGTTGTCAAGTCTCTTTATGCTATTGCATTTTAAGGATTAAGGAATAAGTTCAGGCTATTAAATCTTCTAAAACGCATACGAAATTTCACTTACTTCTATGTGTCTAACATTTATAGTAGGGTTTATAATGGAATTAGTGATTGCAAAAGTGAATGAATGAGTTTCTGCACCTCTTACTTCTTTCTTCCCTGCAATAAAAACATAAGGGGCTGAGTGTTTTGCATCTAATAGAGTACATACCTTACTATGTATGAGGACCTGGGTTCAAGCCCCCATATCCTACCTGCAAGTGAGAAGGGAGGAAGCACCTGGAACAGTGGGGAAGTTTCTCAGCCTCTACTAAAAAATGGTCACTGGGAAGGGTGGAGTCATCGAGGCACTGAGCCCCAACAATAACTCTGATAGCAAGAACCAAAACAAAATAAAACAAGGCAAAAACACAATGGATAGATATGGACATATTGAAAATATAATTGCGACAATGACACCTAAGAAATGATCTTACTGGTAGGACTGCCTTACTGTCTCCAGAAGATCTTTTAATAGTATTGATCAATATTTAGAAAAAGTACTTTTCTTTTTGTTCCAGTAATTCCACTTCTTAGGCTTTACACTAAAGACTATGAAACATATGTGCACAACAAGGCATCCCGAGGATGTTCACTACAGTGGTTTTCATTATAGTAGTTAAAAAAGCAAAAACCAAACATTAACCTAGATATCCATCTATAGGGGAATGGTCAAAGTACATATGGTATATCCACACAAACTAACTTAATCATTAAGAAATATGTACAATTGTTAACATATCAAGACACCTGTTATGGGATAGGTAATGTCAGAGGTTCAAGGGATAAAGAAATGGAAAAGACAACGTCTTTGTATTGAGTTTACATTCCAGTGGGAGGATTGTGGGATGCACTGTAGCAAGGAGAATAAAAGAGATGAGGCTCTGCATAATGACAAGAAAAGATCTCTGGAGCATTTTAAACTAATAAAGAAGAAAGCAGCCAAGCTGAAAAATAACGGCAAGGATATATTTTATGTTTAAAATCACTAAACAAATCCATATGTTCCTATACATATACCTATACACATGAACGAAGGGAGGTTTTTTTTTTTTTTTTCCTTTTGGTCTGAAAGAAGTCATGCCAAACTGTTATTTAATAACCTCAGGGACAGGGTTAGGATTTCTGGGGATGGCCAAGGGTTTTTTTTTTTTTTTTTTGGTTTTCTCCTGTCTTGTTTGATTTTACTTTTTCCCCATGAGAGTGCTTTCACGCATTGCCAGTGAAATTAAAAATAAATAAATAAACACACTAATGGGAGGTCTAACCATTATGCCAACTAAGGGAAAGCAGGCAACTATTTAAACATTAAAGCATCAAATGCAGTTACGACAGCAAGCCCAGAATAAAAATTGACCTGTAGGCTTTTACCATCCCCAGAAAATAGCACCAGACAATGCCTAAAATGCTGTGCTCTTAGAGCTTCAACTGCCAAGTTTTATTATTTATCCTTAGCCTTTATAAATGCAAGATTCTCTGGGAGGAAAGAAGAAAACTACTATTCACTGGGCACTTAACACATTCAAATACTTGCCATAATTGCTATTTCATTCTGTGCTTGGAAGTCCAAGAAACATTACTGTCCTTCCATTTTCTAGATGAGAAAACTGGATCTCAGAGGCTTCATACAATTCTATAGGATCCTTCACATATCGAACAGCAGGTGATAGAGTCTGAGCTTAGATTCAGTCCTTCCTGACCCCAAAGCCCACTGGCTGTCCTCCCCAAGAATTACTTCAGAAAGGCTGGAGGTAGGTTGGCAGTTACAGATTCTCTGACTCCTGGGCATGGGTGCCTCAATGATGTTTTCCTCCATTTTAAGGGATGCTCTAGAATAAATAATATGGAAAACACGGTAGAGATGTTTGACAAATTTCTCTCTAGAGTAGCCCATTTTTTTTCTATGTTCCTATCTGCTTATGACACTCCCATCTCAAGACTGAGTAATACAGAACAGTGCTGGCAAAGAAGAAAAGAGAATGAGATAACTGGAGAAACAGGCAGTGGAGCACAGAGATACAGATTAAATGGGAAAACAGAGAAAATGGGCATAAGAAAAGGGAAGGGAACTGTGAAGCAATGAACTATGTGAGTCTTGGTCTCATAAATGCAAAGAATATAAACAAAGACATACAGGAAGGGTTAAAAAAATAAGCAATTTCCAGGGTCACTTAATTAAATGTGAGGCCTTGGATTTGAGCTTAGGTTCCACATGGGAGCACGATAGATGGCACTGGGGGAACTCTATGAATGAAGACTAGTGCTAAGATTTCTCTCCATTGTTTCTCCTTTCCCTACCCCCCCCCCCCAAGTAAAATAAAATTTTTTTCCTAAGAGGATAGGATGGGGATTAGTGAGGAGTTGAGACTAGAGGATAGTGTCCAAGCAGACTTGGATAATGTACTGCTTTGCAATGTACATGACCTAGGTTTGAGGCCAGCCCTGACTGCACTGAAGGAAGTTTCACTACTGTGGTTTCTTCCTCTTTGTCTCTGCCTCTCTGTCTCACTCTTTTTGTCTGGAAAGAAAAATAAAAACACCCAAAACAAACAAACAAACAAACAAGCAAACAAACAAACAAAAAATGAGTGGGCAAAAGAACTGCAAAACCACTTTCTTTCCTTCTCCATCAAAAGAAGCCTGTGCAGCGTCCCTCGCCCACTATCTCCAAGGCCAGGAAGACCAAATAGAAGGGTATAGGCCCCACGACTCACTCAGTTAGGCATGGAAGTTCATCTGCAGGCCTTGGGAACATTTTATACACTTCAACCTCAGACACCCCAGAAGCCCTGCACCTTTGATATGATTGGCTGTTTTAGGACACACATTTCAAATGATAAGACAAATTAAGCAACATGGCACCAAAATTAGTCATGGGAGAAAGGAGGAGGGAAACAGAGAGTAGATGAAAAGAGAGAGAAAAAAGTGGGGAGAGAGAGGAAAGAGTACAAGAAGGAAAGTAGGAGAAAAGAAGAAAGACAGGAAAGAGAAGGGGAAAAACAAGATAAGGAGGGTTGGGAAGATAGTATAATGGTAATTCAAAAAGACTTCCATGCCTTAGGCTCTGAAGCCTTAGGTTCAATCCTTAATATTACCATAAGCCAGAGCTGAGCAGTGCTCTGATATCGCTCCCTCCTCACTAAAATAAATAAATAAATAAATAAATAAATAAATAATTAAAAGACTACTAAAATTCGATGAAGAGAGAGAAGAGCTGGCAGAAAGAGTGGGGGAATGTAGGGAAGGAAGACATTTTATATTCTTAGATAATTCTTGGGAAAATATTCTTTTTAAAAAATTATTTATTTTCCCTTTTGTTGCCCTTGTTGTCTTTTTATTGTTATTGTAGTTATTATTGCTGTTGTTATTGATGTCATTATTGTTGGATAGGACAGAGAGAAATGGAGAGAGGAGGGGAAGACAGAGGGGGAGAGAAAGACAGACACCTACAGACCTGCTTCACCGCCTGTGAAGGGACTCCCCTGCAGGTGGAGAGCAGGGGATCTAACCAGGATCCTTATACTGGTCCTTGCGTTTTGCGCCACCAGCGCTTAAGCCGCTGCGCTACCGCCTCCCAGGAAAGGATTCTATAACATATTTTACCATACTTAAAGGTCAATAAGTCTGGCTGAAGAAGAAAGAATAAGTTCTAGTTGAGGGTGAGTGAAAGCCCTGAGGAAGTACATAAGCTTCTGCCAGCTTCCATAAAGCTGTCTCCTAGAAATTAATAACTCTAGAGCATGATACAGTTGGCTCACATATGTCCATATCTATGTCCATATTTCAGTCTGGAGAATGAGCCACCACCCAAAGTGTTCCTTTAATATGAGTAATTATAATTAAACAAAAGCTCACCTCAGACTATAATCACATCCTACCACTGTGTAAACTACTGGGGTATGGCAAGGAGGTGAACATCACAAGCATAGGATAGATGTTCTAGGAGGACAAGCAGGAGTGTAACCAAACATGGATGGGAGGTGTTGATTCCTACTGATGGGGTAGAATGGTGCAAATTTCAATATTTCCAAAGCACAAGGTTTAATTCAAATGATTGTTCTCATGGCCAGAACTCTTTTTAAAATTTGCGAGGGCAGGTTTTCACAGATTACTTCTTTTCTTTTCTTTTTTTTAATATTTAATTTTATTTATTTGTTATTAGAGACAGATACTGAGAGGAGAGGGAGCTAGAGAGGGAGAGAGACAGAGAGACACCTTACAGCCCTGCTTCACCACTTGTGCTCTCCTCCTGCAGGTGGGGATCAGAGGCTTGACGCCGGGTCCTTGTGCACTGTAATGTGTGTGTTTAACCAGGTGCACCACCGCCCGGCCCCACAGATTACTTATTTTCTGAGGTTATTTGATGGTTGGTCTAACACTATGGTTGAAGGTAAGCTAGAATTTTATAAACTAAAATTACAATTGCATTTTTAATATATGTATTTTTTCCAACAGGGTTATTGTGGAGGTTTGGTGCCTTCATGATGACTCCACTGTTGCTAGCAGACTTATATATAATTTTTATGATAGAGGGTTCTCACAGAGAGAGACAAAAAGCAAGTCAGAGGAAGAGAGATACAGAGAAGAAGGGAGAGGGCTACAGCACTGTTCCACTGCTTGTGAAGCTCCCCCACTGCAGGTGGGAACCAGGAGTTTGAACCTGGGTCCTTGTGCATAGTAAAGTGTGCACTCTACTGAGCAAGCCACTATTTGGCCTCTATATTTTAAATATTCTAAAAAATTTTTTTATTGGGGAAATGTTGTTTTATAAGGCAGTTATTGCCTCAGGAGTACAATTTCACATCTCTTTTTTTTAATTCTATTTTTTTTAATATTTATTTTATTTATTTATTCCCTTTTGTTGCCCTTGTTGTTTTATTGTTGTCGTTATTATTGTTGTTGTTGTTGGATAGGACAGAGAGAATGGAGAGAGGAGGGGAAGACAGAGAGGAGGAGAGAAAGATAGACACCTGCAGACCTGCTTCACTGCCTGTGAAGCGACTTCCCTGCAGGTGGGGAGCCGGGGTTCGAACAGGGATCTTTATGCTGGTCCTTGTGCTTTGCGCCACCTGCACTTAACCCGCTGTGCTACAGCCCGACTCCCTCACATCTCTTTAAGTTAATATTATTTACTATTCTTCCCTTAAATTAATACTAAGAATTGGGTAGACCCATCTCATGATTTTCTGCAAGGACTTAAGTTTTGCTACCTCACAAGATAGAAGGTCAGTCTGCCTTTGATCATAGAGGGAGCTTGCTGGCAAAAGACTGCTGCTATTTTCACCCTGAGATCCTAGGCCTTCTCTGCTGTCACTATTCCAGGAGAGTCTAAATTAACCACAAAAGTAACTGTCTTCAATTTCTCTCCAGGTCCTCCTTGTCGGCCACCAGCTCGAAGCATGATGTTCCCTTGAGTGAGACAATACTTGGAGGGCCAGGAAAACCACCCAAGAAACCAAACTATGACCCTAGCTGATCCTCATTCTAAGTCTCAGAAGGTACCACTGAGTTAGTGCTTTAAGGAGGACAACCAGATCTGATCCTAGGAGCCTAAGGGCCTCTTGACTCTAAGAATATGGAATCTGGAAGCTCATAGTCTGTACTTAGCTTCCTCCTGTCTCTCCTGTTCTATTTCCATGTTACTAAAATGGGACACCAGTACTTCTCTTGGTACCTATAGCCTTCCATCTAGTTTTCATAATTGTGGGAAGAATTGTTATTCACAACTCCTTAGAAAAGGAAACTGAGGCTTAGATGGGTAATTGGTCCAGGAAAGCATAATTCATGATTAAATTAATGCTCAAATCCAGAGTTGACTGGATCCAAAAGACTTGCTCTCTCCACTCCATTGTCCTACCTTTATCCTGTGTCTGAAATTCCACCATTAGATATAATTCTTGCAGGAGGATCTTGAAGATTGTTTCTACTTTAAGATTTCTCTATGAAATCCAGAAGTGTGTGTGTGTAAAGGGGGAGGGGGTGGGGGGTGGGAATGGACAGGGAAGGCAGGTTAGGAAGATCTGCCTTGAAAATCTGAATAACAAGGATTTGACTATGGCTCGCTTTAAGGGCTTTCCTTAAGACATGGATGATTTGGAGAAGTGAGACTGTTTTTAAGAAGTATAGTAAGAGCTTGAACTGGAAAGTATAAGAAATACTTCCTTGGGGGTCTGGCGGTGGCACACCTGACTGAGTATACACATTACAATGTGCAAGGACTGGGGTTCAAGCCCCAGTTCCCCAACTGCAGGGGGGAAGCTTCAAGAGCTGTGGAGCAGGGCTGCAGGTCTCTTCTTTCATCCCTCTGTATCTTCCCCTTTCCTCTCAATTTCTCTGTCTCTATCCAAGGAAGAGAGAGAGAGAGAGAGAGTGAGAGAGAGAGAGAGAGAGAGGGAGGGACTCCCTCCAATATAGAATTACATGTAGAGGTCACCAGATCCCAAGCTGGGGAGCTGGAGGTCTTCATTATATTCAAGGCAAAACATTTACAAAAAACAAGTACAAAAACATTTCTTTGTACATAGGGGGTACAGACAGGGTACCTATCAAGCTTAATTTGATAAAAAAAAATTCAGGATGTTGCAATGGGCTATTTCTGGTATTCAACTATTCAATGGTATTTCACTATTCAAGAAGGTATTGTAAGAGAGGCTGAAAGTAGCCTATTTTCTAGTAGAAAGTGAAGAAAATATGACTTTAGTAAGAGAGTTCCTTTTTGCCTGTGACACCTGTGATTTAAGATGGCTGGAAAAGCTATTTTTGACTTCTAACCAAGACTAATACACACAGAAGCATAGAGTCCAAAGGATCCCCAGGATCTGAGACTGGGGTACAGAAAAAGGCTGGCTCATCTCAGCCTAGGCTCTTTCAGCACAGTCTGCTAAACATTCTCTAAAAATGGGGTACTCACATGCTTTGTGAAGCTGTATAGGGAGCTAAGTGTGAGAATAAATTATATAACTCTCTTTGCCCAAGGCCATTGTTTCTATTTCCTCCAAAGCAGAGACTAAATGAAGGGCGCAAGGCCATTAATCTAGGCCTAAACTAAGGGAGGGCAGTGCTTTCAAACTCTGGGTGTGACCTATTAGTTATAAAATCAATTTGGTGAATTGTGATAAACTTTCCCTTTCTTCCTTCCTTCGTTCCTTTCTTTCTTTCTTTCTTTCTTTCTTTCTTTCTTTCTTTCTTCCCTTCCTTCCTTCTTTCCTTCCTCCTTAAAAATGGAATAGAAAATACCTTGACATATCTTATGCAGTGATGACAAGTAGTGCTGTATGAAACTTGTGCATTGTATATATAATAAATATATATTGATACACATATACATAATTATATTCTAGGTCATGGAATAAAAGCTATGTCTTATTATGCATCATAACAAAAAAAGTTCAAAAGGTAGTAATCTAGACAGACAGATAAAGTATAGAGGTTTGGGGTTTTTTTGGTGAGAAAATAGAAATTTCTAGGTTTAAATGCATGACCAAACAAGACCTCTGGTTACAATTATCATCCAATGGAGTTGTCTAAAAGCAAACAGGTAAAAGTCACTGAACTTTTGGTGAGATACTTATTGGCAAAGATATTCCATCTAAGGTTTATAGTAATCTGGAAGGCTCTAATCTTAAGGGTAACTTTAGACGAATTCCTGGACCTCCAAACTTGCACAAAATGGTCTTGATCCACTAAATCAATGTATCCCCAAAGGGCACTTGCTCCTATTGCTTTTCTCAGATATGCTCCTTGAGGACAAATGATACAGAGGATTCTACTTGGGGTTTTCTTGAATACCAAGAATTCTTTCCACTGCCAGGAGCCTTCATTGTTTCTGTTCTACAGGGTATAATATGTTCTATTTCTCTTTTTTCCAGAATTTTTACTGTGTATTTCCTGACCCTTGTTCACTGTACTGAGTGCACTGGGGATTGACAATTTATAAAGTAACAGGTCACTGGGTCACAAGGAATTACTTCTGGATTTCAAAGGATGTAGTAATGATATTAGTCTTTGGGTTCCTTTCATCTGAGTTGCATGCAGTTCTATATGGTTATAGGTAATTGTGAAAGTGTTTCTATGGAAGATGGGTGTGGATTTTTGATATATCTTGCCTGTACCTCTATCTTTGATTCCCCCCCCCCAGGCCTTGTGTATCTGCAATTCTACTATTTCCAGTGGGTTTTTCAATTTCAGAAACAGAGAGAGGTAGAGATAGAGAGAGGGGGAGAGGCACCACAGCTATTGAGCTCTTCTCATGGAATTTTCCTTGGTGCTGTGCATGGTGCTTTCACTTAGTGTCAGGGGCTGGAACCCAAATCTTCCTGCATAGTGCAGTACATGCTCTATTGGGTGAGTCATCTTCTGGCTTTCAACTTATATTAACCATTGATCTTGCCCATTATGTCATAGTAATATAGCACTGCATTGCATATCATTTTAAACTGTATACACTATGTGTCTTTTCTTGTGTTTTCTTTTTCCCTACCAAAACTATCCTATCCTCTTGACTTTCTTTGCTTCATATCTATTTATCCTTTTAGACCTGTTCTTCCTAATATGGTAATCACTAGTAACGGAACAATTGAACTGTGGCTAACAGAAGTAAAGAACTTCATTTTACATGTTATTTCATATTAATTAGCTTAAATAACAAAAATCAATATGTTTTCATTAAGCACAAATGTACTACTTTGTTAGGATAATATTTTATTTTCTTGTAAATTTACTGTCTAAATTGAGATATGTATAAGTACAAAATACATGTTGATTTTAGCTATCAAGCTCAAGCAAATATTACTAAAGTCATGGGCCCCTAGGAACATACCTAAAATAGCCTTCCTAGCTTCTTTCCACCCTAAGGCTCTTATTCCCATCTTCATTCTTACTTTTTGGTTTCCGTTAATTAAATATTTTGTCCTGCTTCACATCTTACTACCTTTTCGCTACCAAGTGTCAGATGCTACTATGATTCTATCCTGATCTCCCTGGGCAGATGACCTCACTAACATGACCTGAAACCTCAGCTCTCCAGATCCCTACCCCCCTAGGGAAAGATAGAAATAGGCTGAGGGTGTGGATGGACCTTCCAATGGCCATTTGCAGTGGGGAAGCAATTACAGAAGCAAGAATTCCTTCTTTATGCACCCCAAAAATAATTTTGGGTCATACTCCCAGAGGGGTAAATGATAGGGGAAGATGACAAGAGGACTCTGAACCCCAATTCCACCTGTACCCAAAGCTTTTGTCACCAGGAATCTTGTTTTTATTCCATCACTGAAATAGATGTGAATCTAGAAAAAACCAGAGAAAGTCAGGCACTGTTTCTCTTATCTAAGAGAGAAGAAGAAAAAGGAAGGTGACTCAGAGGTAGCATTAGGTGTAAGTGTGACTTAGAAAGGAAGTGAAGGGAGGGCAGGGCAGTGGTGCTCATAGTATAAAGCGCAAGGACCCATACAAGGTTTCCAGTTGCAGTCCCCAGCTCCCCACCTGCAAAGGCATTACTTTACAAGCGGTGAAGCAGCTCTGCAGGTGTCTATCTTTCTCTCTCCCTCTCTATCTTCCCCTCCCCTCTCTATTTCTCTCTGTACTATGCAACAAAATTAAAAGAAAAAAAAAATGGCCACAGGAGCAGTGGATTCATAGTGCAGACACCAAGCTCCAGTAATAACCCTGGAGGCAAAGTGTTGGGGGGTACTCACTGCAAACTCTAGTGTACTTCTGCTTTCAGGTATATATTTTGCTCTAGTTTATGGATACGTGTGAACATATGCTCTATCTCATGGAACCTGGTCTATATCTAGGTTTTGGGACTTTGTTAGGAAGTGAACCACCTGGGATGGAATTAGAGAATACGATGAAAGGAAAGGTCTCACCCGAGTAATGAAGCTGAAGGGTTGTCATTCTACACATGAAGTCTCTGGACACAGTCTGAAGTGAAGCATGTTGAGGTGGCACTCGTTGCGTTGATTAGGTTGCGATCAGAGGATGCGATATTATTTGATATGAATTGGGAGAAGCATGCGGGAAAGTGGGCCCTACCCTAAGGTTCCAGGACTGGGGGAAATATAGGCTCTATAGTGGAAATGTGAGGTTCCTGCTGTCTGTCTTAGGGTTCATGCTCTCAGAGGGATAGCGAATGGGAAAGCTATTGGGGAGGGGATGGGATATGGAGACTGAGTGGCGGGAATTGTGTGGAGTTGTACCCCTCCTATCCTACGGTTTTGTTAATGTCTCCTTTCTTAAATAAATAAATAAAAAATAACCCTGGAGGCAATAAAAGGAAGTAAAGGCAGGATTGTAGACAAATGGGCAAAAACAGATATAGATAGCTGTAGATATAAAGCCAACCCATATCTATGGCCTTGGAGGAACTACTACAGTTCCCAATGAAGGGGATGGGGACATAAAACAGTAGTGTGAAATTATGCCCTTATTATCTTAGAATTTTGTAAATCAATGCTAAATCACTAAGAGAAAAGAAAGTGATAAAAAACACAAAACTACATGCTGAACTTAAAAAACTTAATGAAAAATATCTCATGTATTTTATATTGACTGTGTAGTGAAATGATATTATGTTGGATACACTGGGTTGAATGGAATGTATCATTAAGATGATTTCCACCCATTGCTTTGACTTTTTTTTTAATTTAAAAAAAATTTTTAAATTTTAAATTTATTTATTTATTTATTTACTCCTTTTGTTGCCCTTGTTGTTTTGTTGTTGTAGTTATTATTGATGTCAATGTTGTTGGATAGGACAGAGAGAAATGGAGAGAGGAGGGGAAGACAGAGAGGAGGAGAGAAAGACAGACACCTGCAGACCTGCTTCACCGCCTGTGAAGTGACTCCCCTGCAGGTGGGGAGCCGGGGGCTCGAACCAGGATCCTTCCACTGGTCCTTGTGCTTAGCGCCACCTGCGCTTAACCCGCTGCGCTACCGCCCGACTCCCCTGCTTTGACTTTTTTTTTTTTGTCATCATCAGGGTTATACTGGTCTGGGTTGACTTTGTTAGGGAAGGAGGGAAGGAGAGACAGAGAAAGAGAGACAAAAAGAGAGAGAGAGAGAGAGAGAGAGAGACTAAAGCACCAAAACTCCTCCCATTATTGTGGGGGCCGGATTCGAACCTGAGTCATGAATATAACAAGGGCAAAACCCCTCTCAGGTGAGCTCTCTTGCCAGCCCTGTTTGGCCTTTTTAAAAGAGGTTACTAGAAATCTTAAAACAAAAAGTGTTGCTGATACTATATGTTTTTAAAAAACATTTTATTTATTTATTAATTAATGGGAGAGATAGGAGGAGAGAGAAATAACCAGATATCTCTCTGGTACATGTGCTGCTGCTAGGGATTGAACTCGGGACCTCACGCTTAACAGTCTAGCACCTTATCCACTGTGCCACCTCCCAGACCACCTGATACTATATGTTTACTGGACAGCATTGTTCTAAGTTATCAGATGTCATCTTCTGGGAAGATTTCCTTGCTTTCCCAAGTTTGGTACTAGAAGCTGTTTTCTCACTACACCTTACATAACATTTATTTTATTAACTGACATTCATTTAAAAAAAACCCTCTTTTAAAATAATATTTTGTTTATTTATTTGTTTTGGATAGAGGCAGAGAAAATTTGAGAAAGAAGGGGGAGGTAGAAAGGGAGAGAGATACATACCTACAATACCACTTCACCACTTGTGAAGCTTCCCCCTCTGCAGGTAGGCAGGGGCTTGAACCCAGTTCCTTGAGTATTGTAATACATGCAATCTGCCAGGCGTATCACTGCCCTTCTCCCACTGACATTATTTCTTTATGTGTCTGTCTGGCCCTCCCCCCCACCCACATAAACACCTGACTACAAATTCTCAAGAGCAGGGACCATGTTTTACATTTCTTTTTAAAACATTTTTTTCTATTATCTTTATTTATTTATTGGATAGAGACAGAGAAATTGAGAGGAAGTGAGAGATAGAAAGGGAGAGAGGCAGAGTGACACCTACAGCCCTGCTTCACCACTTGTAAGGCTTTCCTCTGCAGGTGAGGACTGGGGGCTTGAACTGGGTCTTTGAGCATTGTAACATGTGCACTAAATCAAGTGCACCACCACCACCCAGCCACCATGTTCTATGTTTCTAAGGCCCACAGCATACCTGGAATATACTCAGTAAATGCTTGTGAAATAAATTAATGAGTAGGTCATCACATTACAGTCATAATTTCACAGGCATTTTAAAGGATAGCTTTACATATACTTACTTTTTAGATTAATATTCTGTTTTAGGACTTCCTGTATGGAGACCCAGTCTTCTGACTAAGCCTCTAGGCTACTGTGTACAGTGTAACCTGGGGGGTGGGGAGCTATACAGGACAACCCCATAGGTAAATCATCCAGCTCTTTCTAGACTACTGCTAAGAGGGCTCCAGAAGGGAGAAGAGCAGGCAGGAGCTGACAAGAATGAGCTCTAGGAGGAGTGGACAAAGTAAGGAGAGCACAGAGCAAGGAGCAAGACTTCTCGCTGCTTCCACAGCAATGTGAGCTGTGCGTCAATACCAAGTAGACAGTGGTGAGGAAGGCTGGGGAGGTAAAGGCCAGCTGGCTGTGGTATACCACTGGGTGGAGGTACAATTTATAACAAGGGAGAGGCCGCTGAAGAAAAGAAAGATTCTTTTTAAAAAATGCTGCTGAAGTCTAATTAAAAAAAATTCCATTCCCTCATGCTAAGTCTTAGAGACTTCTCTTTCAGAATTATTTTCAGCCTGGTGGCAAGAGGCAGGAAGGGTGTCAGATGTTCACCCAGCTATAAAAGAGATACTCCCCACTCCCTAAAACACAGGGCCTGCCCATATTGCTTTTCTGACTTGGGTTATGAGGACACAGAATATGAAAATTTTAAGGCATGGATCTCTCCAGAAAGGAGTGAACCATGTGGTATATTAAGGAAAAAAAAAATGGCCACAGCATTTTTGTAGCTTCTCCTACCAAGATGCGTTATGGATTTTCTAGCTCTTAAATCTGGGTTAGACTCATGACTTTAGACAAGCCAATGCAAGAAAAGGTTTGAAAGAGGCTTCACACTGAGGCTTGACCTCTTTTACTCTTTCGGTATTTAGCTACCATGTGAGTAAGTCTAGGCTTGTTGGTTGGATAATGGAAGCACATAGCCTGGTCACCTATTTGATTCCCAACAGTGATTAAACATTTATACTACAACTATCTGGGACTCACAGGTGTCAGAAAACCCTCCAGATGCAAATATACTTAAAGTAAAAATCAGGTGAATCCAGCAGAACTTACCAGCTGAATCCAACCCAAATGGCTTACCTGATGATAGTGAGATAATCAAGAATTGTCTCTAAATATGGGGGTCCTTTTATGCGGTAGAAGCAAACCAATATGTCATAAGAAGTCTAGAAATTCACAAGGATTTGGAGTAGGGCACCACAGTAAAAACCTTGGGTTGAGGGTGAGGGTGGATGTTTGGCTTCATGGGATTGGGGGGGGGGGGATGGGATGGGATGGGACACAGTCTTTTGGTGGTGGGAGTGGTGTTTATGTACACTCTTACTAATTTGTAGTCATATAAATCACTGTTTAATTAATATGAGAGAGGAAAATTGATTGAATGTCTCAAACTTTTTAAAGCATAGACTGAATCTTTTTAATACATAGGCTGAGTCTTTGATATGTTGACTCTCTCAAAATCCTAGACTAGGGAGAACAGAAGCAACCAGTGGCACAGCTATATACAAATAATGTCAAAGGACATAAATTATGGTGATGTTGTGTATGCTATAGCAAATCCTAACAAAGGGATATTTCAAAGTTAATCCAATTGCCAAATAATGTGATTATAGCAATAATTGCCAAATAATGTGATTATAGCAATAACTATCTATTGTCTTCTTAAACCCTAAGACAGCAAGAACCTTCAGCTTCCTCTATAGAGCCTATATTTCCCCCAGTCCTGGAACCTTAAGGTGGGGTGCACTTTCCTGCATGCTTCTCTCAATTCATACCAAATGATATTGCATCCGCCAATCCCAACCTAATCAACGCAACGAGTACCACCTCCTCATGCTTCACTTCAGACTGTGTCCAGAGACATCAGGCATGGAATGTCAACCCTTTACCCTCACTACTCGGGTGAGACCTTTCCTTTCATAATATTCTCTAATTCCATTCCAGGTGGTTCACTTCCTAACAAAGCCCAAAAACCTAGATATAGACCAGGTCCTGTGAGATATTGCATATGTTCACATGTATCCATAAACTAGGCCAAAATATATACCTAAAAGCAAAAATACACAATAGTCTGTAGTGAGTCAGTATAAAGTTCATAATGAAATAGTGTTTACTTAGACACCCTCCTCACCTACTTCCTATTACAGTTCTCTTACTCACTTCAAAGCTAACATTAGCAAAGCAAGGACTGAAAAAGATGAATATGGGCAAGAGACTGGCATACTTTAGTCACTATCAGGCCACCTCATCAGCTGGGGCCCTATTCAGGGAGTCCTGAGATTCCCAAACAAACATGATGGACCTAGACCTCAAATAAATCCCTCTCTCCATTGTTATCGGTCATTTCTATCAAGAACAACACAATAGACCCCTATGTGGGCCCCCATAGGACCTTGCTCTCAATTTGGATCAACAACGGTAGAGAATGTTCCATTCTCTGACGGGAGGATGGACCACACACTCTATGCTACACCTGAGGAAGATGGGTCAATATTGGGGCAGCTTGGAATGTTCCTACTCATGACCACAGAATGTGAGCTCAGATCTACAGGGATGTAGAGGTCACATAGGCTCCTAAGCTGAATATGGGCCCCAGGTCACATAAAATTTATGGGTTTTACAGTCAACACTATTTATACCCCTTTCCCATATTAGGGAGCTACTCTCTTCTCTTATCCAGCTTTCTGGACCTTTTTCCAGCCATGGCATCATCTCCCCAGACAATAACTTGGATCCACCGGCATATCAGATTTCAGGCTCAGGGGGAAAAAAAACAAACTAGTATAGCCACAGGCCCTTTGGAATATAACTAAAATATGCCTACAAGGTATCTACAAAATGGAGGACCCCCCCAACTCTTCATCTGCACTATTCCAACCTTTAGGCCCATGATTGGTCAACAGTTTGTTTGGCTTTGTATGTTAACTCTCTTGCCAACCACCAGGTTCCAGATGCTAGCATGATGCTGACCAGACTTCCCTGGATAGACAGCCCTACCAGTGTGTCCTGGAGCTCTGCTTCCCCACTAGGGAAAGAGAGAAACAGGCTGGGAGTATGGATTGACCAGTCAATGCCCATGTTCAGAGGCGAAGCAATTACAGAAGCCAGACCTTCCAACTTCTGCATCCCACAATGACCTTGGGTCCATACTCCCAGAGGATTAAAGAATAGGAAAGCTATCAGGGGAGGGGATGGGATACAGAAATCTGGTGGTAGGAATTGTGTGGAGTTGTACCCCTCCTCTCCTATGGTTTTGTTAATGTCTCCTTTTTAAAATAAATAAATAAATTAAAAAAATAAAAGGTTTGAGACAGTAAAAAAAAAATAGGAAAGCTGTCAGGGGAGGGGATGGGATACAGAGTTCTGGTGGTGGTAATTGTGTGGAGTTATACCCCTCTTATCCTATGGTTTAGTCAATGTTTCCTTTTTATAAATAAAAAAATTAAAAAAAGAAATTCATAAGGAAACAACCATCTTACAATTCACAATTTCAGCATATGGCCAAGGAACCAGGTATAACCACTGTGTGATGGAGTAAGATCTGGATGAATTTTAAACAATGATCCAAAGCTACTTGCAACTAATAACTGGTAGACACAAGATTCTACAAACTGCTTCCTTTGCAGAATTGAAGAAAAATTTCATTTTGCTGGGTAACAAGCTCAGTAGTTCAGTGCAGTAAAACCATAGTGATCTATCCCTCATTAAGATAAAATTCACTGCAGCTCTGGACAGCTACCTCTGTGCTACTTAATATTCCAGATTTCTCGGACCCCAGTATTGAGAAAAGTGGGGGAAAAGTTATGTGTTGGCAATTGTACATTTCCATCCAGAAGGGGCACACATCTGGAAATCTATTCACATTTCATTGGCCAAAATATGCCACAAGATTGCACCCAATTCAAGGAAGGGCATAGTCCTTCTGAGTGCACAGGACCCAGTACAGGATGGTGAAGGAAGAATTCAGTTGGTGATGTGAGTGATACATGGACATAGACCAAGGGAAATAAGAAAGTATACTGTGTGACAGCAGCTGCCTTGCAAATTATTATTTCTCCTAATAAAATGATTTTTAAAAGTTTAGGGCTGGGGAGGTAGCATAATGGTTAGGAAAAATTTCTTTCATGCTTGAGGCACCAAAGGTCCCAGGTTCAATCCTCAGTACCACCATAAGCTAGAGCTGACCAGTGCTCTGGTTTAATTAAAACAAAACAAAACAAAACAACAACAACAACAAAAAAAACACAGGTAAACAATTTCTCAGTAAGTACCGTTCTCAACCCCCAAACAGTGTCTTAACTAGTTTATAGTGCACTGTTTGGTTTCTCTTTGTGAAAGGTTCTGCCTTTGTTAAACTTTGCATTACTGCAATATTCAACTTCCACATCTCTCTCATGGGGGAAATTAATGATTTACAGTCAACAGTATATATAGTTGTTGGTACATGTGTAAAATTTCTCAGTTTTCTGCATAACACTCTAAACCCCTGCCTATGTCTTCCTCCACCATCATATTACAGGATCTGAACCCCTGAACCCCCCAGTATTCTTTGGTGCAATACACCAAACCCAGTCCAAGTTCTGCTTTGTGTTTTCTCTTCTGTTCTGATTTCTCAGCTTTTGTCCATGAGTGAGATCAACTCATATTCACCCTTCTCTTTCTGGCTTATCTCACTTAACATGATTTCCTCAAGCTCTATCTGAGATGAGGTGAATAATTTTTTAAATTTAATTAATTTATTTTTGCTATCAGGATTATCACTGGGGCTCAGTTCCTACACAGTATCCAACACCTCTTATTTAAGCTCAGAGAAAATCATCAGCATTTGGACTAAATTACTTAACCAGGTACCATTCCATAGATGGCAGCCTGGGTCTATCCTGTCTCCCAGCAGTGATCTGTGGTCAGTGTCTGCTCTTTAGAGCTCCCAGTGAGCTCATCCAAGACCAAAGTCATCCACCCCCTTCAGTCTTAGGTTCTGTGGTTCCTCATCCATCACCAGGGCCCCACCACCTGGCCTGTTGATGTCCAGCTCTCGCTTGATGTCTCAGTTCTGAAACAGAGATACTCTAGCTGCTACCTGGGAAGTCTCTGGCCCCCCAAATATTTAGTTAGCAGCCATTCAGTTAAGTGGAATTGACATTTTATTGGCTTTCCTCTGTACAGCTGCCACCAGCGAAGGCTGTTTCCTCCTTCCCTCTTCTCTGCCTGTCAGTTCCCCCCACATCCCTATCGGCAGCCTTTAGCTCTGATCAATACTAACCGCTGTGTAACAGCTCATGCATGGCTGCTCCAGTTTGCATCGATCAGACCCCTCTTCCAACAGGTAGTCAGCTATTTGAGGCAATGACTTGAGATAAACACCTACTTTTACTTCAGGCTAATTCATTTCAGGTGGATTTCAAGAAGGCTCTGCATCCCGTCTCTGGTAGACAAACTGAAATCATAGAGTCAAGATCAACTCCTGGTGTGCTAAAGATCCTTGGAGACCTTTCTTCCTCCCCCCCCCTTCCCCCCTTTCCCTTGTATGTTTTAAGTGCCACTTACAAACAAAATACCAAGGCTTGGGACATTGAAAACACTACTTGAGAAAATGTGTCAGCTAGCAACTCTCTTGCTTTTTAACCAGATGCATCTGGGATGGTGGGTGAGGAACTCAGGGCTATGTGGAGGCTGCATTGTCGCCAGGCAACAAAGCATCCTTCCAGCTTCCCCAGAATGAATCTCACAGTGCCCTGTGACTCTGGTTCACTCACCTCCTCAGGGGAGCAGTCCTCGAATCCATCTCCAACCTCCTTCCAGGCTCACAAATGGATTTGCCATGAACTGAAACTGCAAAACCAGTGACTAATTTGCAGTTGATGGTGGAGGTGGTGGAAAGGGAGGGGAGGAGGTGGTACAATATCATGGTGTTTGTATTATCACCAGAAAACAGACAAGATTGGATGATGTATCTTTTTTCTTTCCGAAAGTGTGCCTGAGTGTCACATGAGATACCATCATGCCCCTATTAACTGGACCCCAAAACCTTCTGTCCTGTTTTACTTTCTTTTTTTCTTTTTCCTCCCTCCCTCCCTTCCTCCTTTCATTCCTCCCTCCCTCCCTCCCTCCCTCCTTTCCTTCCTCCCTTCTTTCCTTCCTTCCTACCTTCCTTCCTTCCTATCTTTTTTTTTTTCCCACCAGGGTTATTGCTGGGGCTCAGTGCCTACAATATGAATCCACTGCTCCCAGTGGCCATTTTTTTCTTTCCATTTATTTGACAAGACAGAAATTAAGAGTAGAGGGGAGACAGAGAAGGGGAGAGAAAGATAGACACCTGCAGACCCGCTTCACCGCTCATGAAGTGTTACCCCTGTACATGGGGAGTGAGGGCTTGACCCTGGGTACTTGCACATAGTGATATAAGTGTTTAAGCAGGTGTGTCACCACCCAGCTCCCCTATTTTACTTTCTCCATCCCCTATACTGACATACCCAGTACATCAGTCTCCCCATAGAGAGGAGTCTTTCCTTGCAGTGACATTCCAGTGTCCCCATGCTCCATCTTGGTTCCCATCATCTGGGGTAAGCCCTCATCTGCTGGTGCTTAGACTATTGCACTATCCCTTAGCTAGTTGCCTGGTTTTGAGTTGTGCCTTACTTTATTAGTTGTACCCTGTGGATAAATGACTTTTCTTGTTGCTCTACTGTATTGCCTGTCCTTCTCAGAATTTCCTAATGGCTTCCTATTGCTTACCAGGATAGAAAACAAATGCCTTCATCTACCATTCTGGTCTTTAGAATTGTGCCCCTCTGCTCAATCTCTAGCTCTCTCTCCAGCTTCTAACAGAGGCTGTAACAGAAACCCCATAGGCTTGTCTATCTGAATGACTATTTCTTCAAGAGTTTGCTAGCTCTGCACCAAAAAAAACAAATGTCATGTTCCGCACCACCTCTGAAATTGGTTCAAATCCTGACTCCATTACTTTCTAACTCTGTTAAGTCAGATGAGCTTCAGACCCTTGCCTCAAGCTCTCATCTGTGAAATAGGTATAATATAAGCATTTACCTCAAATCTGGGAGGTGGTATAGTGGATGAAGAGTGTTGGACTCTCAAGCATGAGGTCCAGAGAAGGCATGTACTAGAGTAATGTTTGGTCTTCTCTTCTCTTCTCTTCTCTTCTCTTCCCTTCTCTTCTCTTCTCTTCTCTTCTCTTCTCTTCTCTTCTCTTCTCTTCTCTTCTCTTCTCTCCTCTCTCTCCTCTCCTCTCCTCTCCTCTCCTCTCCTCTCCTCTCCTCTCCTCTCCCCTCCCCTCCCTCCCCTCCCCTCCCCTCCCCTCCCCTCCCCTCCCCCTCCCCTCCCCTTCCCTTCCCTTCCCTTCCCTTCCCTTCCCTTCCCTTCCCTTCCCTTCCCTTCCCTTCCCTTCCCTTCCCTTCCCTTCCCTTCCCTTCCCTTCCCTTCCCTCCTCTCTCTTCTCTTCTCTTCTCTTCTCTTCTCTTCTCTTCTCTTCTCTTCTCTTCTCTTCTCTTCTTTCTCTTCTCTTCTCTTTCTCTTCTCTTCTCTTCTCTTCTCTTCTCTTTCTCTTCTCTTCTCTTCTCTTCTCTTCTCTTCTTTTCCCGTCCCTTCCCTTCCCTTCCCGTCCCGTCTCTCCCTCCTCTCCTCTCCTCTCCTCTCCTCTCCTCTCCTCTCCTCTCCTCTCCTCTCCTCTCTCTCTCTCTCTCTTTCTATATCTCTCCTCTTACCTCTCTCATTAATAAATATAATCTCAAAAAAGTATCTATCCCATGAGAGGACTAGGTTAATTTATACCCATAAGGTAGTTAAAATGGTTCCTGCTCATAGTAAGATTCATGTAAATTTGTTCATCTCACTTTTGTCATTATTTTTCCCAGTCCTGCATGACATAATCCAGAGCAAACTTTGTCTATGAATATCCTTTAGGTCACTCTTAAAAAAAAAAAAAAGACTCATTTCCTTTTCTCCCGCCCATAGCTCTTAGTTTATATTGATGATGTAATACTAATTACTGGGTGTTAGGTGCATGCTCATTGCTTTTATATGCATTATTGTTTTTTAAGTCCTTGGGCTGGATACCATTTGTTCTAGGACCACTCCCTCTTCCTTTCCATCATGCTTTTTGCTGCCAAAGGCTGATCTGTATGTCAAGTGGCTTCCAGTTAGATTTGGCCAACAAGGATCACTATCCAGAAATAGGCAGGAGGAAGGTCAGAGCTTTTATTTCTCCAGATCCTTCTTAGCCATGTCACTGTAGAATAGCTTTAACTCTCAACTTAATGTCATGACTCTTGTTGGGTAATATTTTTGGGTCAGTCTGCTCTGTCTCCAGCTTCTGGTCATCATGCTTTGAGCTTGCCTCATTATAATACTATGGGCACAATACCCCCCTAGGGTTCTGTGCACCTTCCTTTGTAGTTCCTTGAACCCTGACCATACTTTTGTAGATAAAATAGGTCCTGTATAAAGTCTCCCTTATTAGGACCCTAATTTTGCTTTGCCACCCTGACTAACACAGTTTTAATTTTAATCCTACAAATTATGTGCTGTCATTGTTACCAAAGATGCTGGGATTCATACCACACAAGTGATGACACCTAGACTCCATCCAAATATATGATCATATAAAATATATAAAGCAGCGACAACAATAATAAGAACTAGGGAATAATGGGTCTGTGGGTACACTCAATAATAGAGAGTATGCTTCACTGGGCTCAACCTTCAATGCCAGACATAAGCAAAAAATTAAGCTGTATTGAATGCTCATAAGGCATGCACACAGCACATGCTTTGTGTATATTAACTTGTATATTTTTATTTTCCTCTTTCCTTCCTTCCTTCCTTTTTTAAAAATTATCTCTGGGGCTTGGTGCCAGCACTATGAATATACTACTCCTAGGGGTCATCTTTCCTAAAAATGGAGATGGAGAGACAAAGAGGGACACTTGCAGACCTGCAGTACTGCTTGTGAAGCTTCCCCCCTACAGGTAGGGAGTGGAGACTCTAACCCAGGTCCTCGTACATGGTAATGTATGTACTCAACTGGGTGCACCATTGACTGACCCCCGACTTATATATTTTTCAAAACAGCCCCATGTGAAGTATCTATTATTATCCTCATTTCACAAAGTGGAACACAATACTCCGAGGGGTCAAAATACTCTGCCATGGTCACATAGCTTACAAATGACATGCAGTCATTCAAATCCAGGCAGATCCCTCCAGAGCAATTTTTCTTAGTCATTATCCTATCCTGGTTCTCAGTTTAAATACTTAATAAATAATTGAACTCCTAGGACAGACTTGGGAATAAATTGACCCTATTGATAAATTCTGTATGGGAGGAGGAGAAGAAGAAAAAAAAATATGGCTAGTGTTTCTTTAAATTTTTCATTATTTCCACCACCCTTATATTAACCCTAATATCTTTTGTGGGAGTCAAGTCTGTCTGGAATGGCCTTCTCCACTTGTTCTTCTAATCATGGGTATTTGAAAATCTTCAGATCAGCTCTCTACTCACAGATATCTATTTAACCATCTACCTAGCTAGCTGTCACTTGTCTGTCTCTTTTAATCTTCACAGCAATCTTAGGAGGCAGATATTATGTTATATACATTTTATAAATCAGGAAATGGAGGCTCAGAGAATTTAAATACTTTGCCTGAGGTCATCTAACTAGAGTGAAAGATGGGGGAGCTACATTAGACTATAACACCAGAGCCTGTCATTCTATTTTCTGTTGAACTCCAGTAATTCCATCCCACTTGTGGAGTTAAAATAACAAAGAAGATTTTCTCAGAATATAACACCTAGCACCTTAACAGCAACTTGGCATTTGGTGGCATTTATTAAGGGCTGACAAGATAGCTCACTTGGATAGTGTACTTGCTTTGTCATGTGTGTGACCCAGGTTTGAGCCTGGACATCACCACACTGAGGGAAGCTTTGGTGTCATTTTCTCTGTCTTTCAATATGAAAATAAAAAGTTGGTTTGGACCAGACAATAATTAGGATCCACCTGCATATCAGATTTCAGGCTCAGGCAAAACAAAATAAAACAAAAACAAACAAGCAAAAAACACTATTATTACCACAGGCCCTTTGGAATATAACTAAAATATGCCTACTAGGTATCCACAAAATGGAGGACCCCCCAACTCTTCATCTGCACTATTCCAGCCTTTAGGTCTATGATTGGTCATCAATTTGTTTAGTTTAGTATGTTAACTCTCTTGTCAACCACCAGGTTCCAGATGCTAGCATGATGCTGACCAGACTTCCCTGGACAGACAACCCCACCAATGTGTCCTGGAGCTCTGCTTCCCCAGATCCCTTCCCTACTAGGGAAAGAGGAAGGCTGGGAGTATGGATCGACCTGTCAATGCCCATGTTCAGATGCGAAGTAATTACAGAAACCAGACGTTCTACCTTCTGCATCCCACAATAACCTTGGGTCCATACTCCCAGAGGGTTAAAGAATGGGAAAGCTATCAGTGGAGGGGATGGGATACAGTGTTCTGGTGGTAGTAATCATGTGGAGTTGTACCCCTCTCATCCTATGGTTTAGTCAATGTTTCCTTTTTATAAATAAATTTTTTTAAGAAGTTGGTTTGGAGTGGTGGATCCTCAATGATGATAGAGAGAGAGAAGAAGAAGGAGGAGGAGGAGGGTATGGAGAAGGAGGAGGAGGGAAGAGAAGGAAGAGAAGAGAAGAGAGAAGAGAAGAGAAGAGAAGAGAAGAGAAGAGAAGAGAAGAGGAGAATCCTCCATAACCATCTACTGAAACTTTGCTGTGCACTAAGTTATAAGCTGCAGGAAATTTCTATAGGAAGTCTTCAAGGAGCTTGGAAAATAAAACATAGTAGAATCCCATCTCATCCCAACTGGTTTTCAGATATCCCTAAACAGTATGCAACACTCAGTTTTTGGAAAGTACTGAGGAAAGGCCAAACAAGTGAGCAGGATGTGAAGAGTTACAGCAACTTTACTGGCCTTGAGAGGGGCTTCCTCAGGAGTCTGGGTCCTCCTGTAAAGCATTCCTGCCTCACATCCAGTCTGTGCAGATCTAGACAGCTGTGAGGTATGAGAGGAACTCAGAGTGTGATGCAGATTAGAACAGTGGAGAACCTGCTCTGTGCTGAGTGCTTGTCATTCAGGATTGCCTTCATTTACAGTGGTCCTCAGATAGATAAGATGACTGGAACTGTCCCTAGTATTGAACCTAGGACTGAGATTTCAGCTATCACTCCACACTGCCCTTTTCCTGAGGCATAAAGAGAAGGAGTTGAGTGAAGCTTCTTCCTCCTCCTCTTCCCCCTCCTCCTCTTCCAAACATAAAAACATTACTTCCTTTAAAAATATATTATTTATTTATTTGATAGAGATAAAGAGGAATTGAGAAGGAAGGGGAAGACAGAGAGAGAGAGAGAGAAAGAGACACCTGTATTACTGTTTCACCACTCACAAAGCTTTCTACTGCAATTGGGGACAAGGGGCTTGAACCTGGATCCTTGCACATGGTAACATGTATGCTCAGCTTAATGCACCATCACCACCTGGCCCTGAGTGAGTGTTCTTATTGATCACACTTGGAATTTATCTGGTCCAGGGTGGAGCTTTCCAGTCTCTCACCATTCAATTCACTATGAGGCCCATGGTGGATAAGGGACCTACTGCTAAGTATCTCCTTCCTTTGTGCTAGTTATGTCTTACCTAGGTATATCATTGCATCCTTCTAAAGTGAAATCACTAACCCTATATGCTTGATGAAACACTAAGTCTTGAAGGAGTTAAGTGTTTTCTAGTATTGCTCCTGATTTTCTCTGGGTCCTTCTGCAAACATCTCACAATTTTGCTGAGTAACAGCTCTTCCAAGGACTTTAATGAGGGGGGGGTCATCTTTGCTCCCTGCCTGTCAGATGCCAGCTATATGAGAATGCATTCCATTGACTGATATATCAATGTATTGATGTGTACACACACACACACACACACAAACACACACACACACACACACACACACACACCATTTCTATGCCTAGACTCCTCTCAACCAATAGTTTGGGTGAATGCCAAGGGGAGTATGCTTAGGTTATTTTGAGTTTCTGTACTTAACGCTTAGCAACTTTAATAAACTTCATTCCTTTAGGTAGTAGACTTAATATTTAAAATATGGTTTTAATTACTATCCTCATGTTGAAGGAAAAAACCAGGAAAGGGGGGAACCAACCTATGAAGTTGCCAGAGATTCCACTCTTTGTGAGAAGAAAGGCCAGAATTCCAGGACATAGTGGCTCATGCTCTCCCTAAATTGTTTCTTCAGGCATGGGTACATAATGCTTAAATCATTTCCAATTTCACTGGGTTCTATTCTCCCAGCACAAGCTGTAAACATTTATCTTTGGGCTTTCCCAGAAATGTGTCTTATGGAAGGGATTAGCTGTTTGCGCATTTAAAGTTCCGAAGGTGAATTTCTCTAACCTAACCCACATAATTAAAGTGGAAAATTTCTGGTGGAAGAAAAAAAAAAACAGCAGGGAAAATACCATGTTTGGGAAGAGAGCTGCACTCTTATGGTCTCAAGAGATGGCTCTGCATTCCTGGGCACTTAATTATAACCCAAAGTGCTGGCTTTTCAATTCTTTCTTTCTGATCTCTGCCTTGAGAAGATAAGCAGCTTGAGGGTGTGAATATGAAAGGGAATGAGTAGCTGCTTATTGTTTTCTCAGTGTATTTTAAAAGCATTACTTTCATCCCTTTTAATTTCTCCTTCTTCTCCTTCTTCTTCTTCTTCTTCTTCTTCTTCTTCTTCTTCTTCTTCTTCTTCTTCTTCTTCTTCTTCTTCTTCTTCTTCTTCTTCTTCTTTTAAACCAAAACACCATTCAGCTCTGGCATAGGGCAGTACTGGGTACCAACCTGACATGCCAGTTCTGTGCTCTACCATTAAGAGATACTTCCCCAGCCATATTCATTAAGTTTTAACTATGAAGAAGACAAGGAGAACAATATTAATAATAAAATAAAACAGTACTTTATTCTTTAGAAAAACCCTGTTGGCAGAAAGTAAAACCTGCTTGTGTAGTTGGGTTTGAAAATTCAAATAATGAAATGTATAACATGAAAATTAGAAAACTTGCTATTTGAATCCAAGTTCAGGTCTTTATTATAAAAGCAATTGCTGTTTGCATTGTCTTGTGACTCCTTCCTTCAACATAAAGAAAAAAGTACCTGGAATAATAATGTTAGCAGCATCTATAAAGTCCCTTTTCTTATGTACTATCTGTCCTTTTGGCTATAATGAGTGATATGTCACATAAAAGGTTGATTACTTCTCATGTAAATACTGTGTGCTTAAATTACTTATTTTATTTGAGGATATTCTTATTTAAGAATTCTTACATTGGAGAAACAGCTTACTAGGTATGGTGGCTGCATTGCCATGCATCTGGCCAAGTTAGAGACCCAGTATTACATGGAAGGTGATATGGTAACAGAATATTAATCATATTTGGAATTTACCTGGTACAGGGTTGAGCTCTCCTTCTCTCACCATTCACTTCACTATGAGGCCTGTGGGGGATAAGGGGCCTACTGCCAAGTATCTCCTTCGTTTGCACTAGTTGTTTCTTACCCAATTGTTACCCATAGTTGTTTCTATGCCTGGGCATAGAAAGTGTGTGTGTGTGTGTGTGTGTGTGTGTGTGTGTGTGTGTGTGTGTGAGAGAGAGAGAGAGAGAGAGAGAGAGAGAGAGAGGGAGAGAAAGAGCTCCCATGCCTGCTTCCCTGAATGAAAAACTGACCTGGAGCGGTGATGTCATGCATACTCAAGACCCCAGTTGTATTTCAGTAAAGACAAGGAATTCTTACTCTAATTCTAGAGTTAGAACATTTAGTTTAAATACAGATTCTAGCCCTTGTCTGCTCTACTAAACCTTTCTATGTCTCCATCTCTTGATCATAAGATGGGTAGATAACTATCTGTTTTGTAAGGTTGCTAAGAGAAACCAGTGAAAGAATACATGGGAAGTGTTGAGAACATGTAATATGCAGCAATACATAGTAGGTCTTGAAAAATGTTAACTATTATACCCGATACACACACACACACACTAACAAAATATAAATATAAATGGTTTTTTAATAATTGTCCCTTTTGAGGCTCTGAGTTCCTAGGCTCAGTCTCCAGCACCACCAGAGCTGAACTGTACTCTGCTCTTTCTTTCTGTGTATCTTTCTTCCTCTCTCACAAAAATAAACAAGCTATTTTTTTAAAAAAGAAAATCATTCCCTCTGAGTGCTTGATAAATGTAGGACATGGTCTGGCTGCTTTTTGAACAGGACTGTATGCAGTCCTCAGAAGTCAGTTCTACTAATAATTTGGTCTGCAGTGAAGGACACTCAAAAGCATAATGTAACTTGCCCAAGGTCATACTGCTGAGTTGGGTTGTGAGGGCACAACTCATTTGATGAGCTAAGGCCAAGGCAGTTTTAGGAGGGGAGTACCAGAGAGATTTTTGGATTTAGAGATATTTGTGAAGGTGTAGACTGATGCAATGGAAGGGACAGGGATGCCTGGAGGAGATAGGTAGGCTGACAAAGAAGATGAAGAAAGGCATCAAAGGAACTATGCCTATACTGTAATTTTGCCTGGGGTTAGGGCAAGATCCGCTTTCTTCTGTGATCTCCCAAGTTGCTAGGAAGCCACAGGAGTCCTAAAACCAGGTATTCCAGTTCTACCATAAGTTCTATGACCTTGGTCACTCCCCAGATGTCAAATGGGAATCATGGCTCAACTAAATATCTATCTCATAGTGCTGCTGTGGGGTCCAGTGACTGGGGACTTTTTTTTTTTTTATCTTTGGTTCACTGGAAAGCACTGTACAGAGATGCTGTATTTACTGACTTGATGTGTATTTGTGAATAAAAAAGAAGGATGCATTTGATGCTCTAAGCCTTAGGTTTAGAGATGATCCTCAAAATGTGCCTCCTTGGGGTCTAATACATAATGTCAGAGATGCAGGTTCTGTCTGTCATCAATTTAAGAACAGGCAAGGAAGCTGAGGGCCATGCAGATGAACAATATCATTATTCTCTAGGTACAGTGATAGCAGGTTTAAGGAACACACCATAATCAGCCCTCTCTTCTCTGTACTTCATTCCCAGCAATTTGGGGCAAGATGGGCATTGGTACCACCTTCTCTGATGCCTGAGGGTTTGTTCTGTTTTCCCGTCTGGCCAGCTGCAGGTCCACATATCTCACGGAGATTCAAAGCAATCAACAACATCCTGGCCATTTCTCCTGGATCCAATATCTTGAGTTTAGGTTGCATTTCAGGCCAACTTTTAGTGGAGTAGATCAATGCTTGAAGCACATAATGTAACGTGACTCTTCCAGAGTTTGATTAATTGTGTCATAGTCACAGGCTCAATTCAGGTTCAACCTTTTAAAAGTTTTATTATTGTATAAAGTGATCAATCAGGAGTATAAGGAAGACAAATGCTCAGCGTTGGCCATCTCTTTCCTTTTTTTTTTTTTTTTCTGTCAGGAAGGGCTCACCTCTGACCAGTTCATCTGGACTAGGTGGGAGAATTGGGGATTCATGTGAATCTACGGTGGACTATAGTCTGAACGGTAGATGGTTTTAGTGCTAATCAACCTTGGTTTTAGTGAGGAAGCACCCAGTAAACTTTAGGAAATTCACAGTTCTGCTTCATAGACAAAGAAATTCTTATGTCACTATTCTAAGGCTTTGTTATCCGGGCATTGCTCAAACCCCGCCACACAAGGATTCTACTAGTGTGCAGCCAGGAATGAGAATCACTGATCTGGTTAGAGAGGCTCTTGGTGAAATCATCAGGTCTAGGAAGTTTATTTGTTGTTTATCTTTTTTTTTTTGGGGGGGGGGTTGGTGGTCCTATTTCCCAGCTTGTTTATTCTGTCTCATCATCTCTAAGACTTTCTCCTTTACCTTTCTACTGGAGCCTGCTTTCAAAGTAATCTCCAGCAAACTACTGGTTATAAAGACTTAAGATGTTTATTCTCTTGGAATTATATGCATTTTATTATTTTTATTGCTTCCAGGAATTTTCTGTGGCACTACACTATTCCACTACTTCTGGGGGGACTTATTGTTCCCTCTCCAAGATAAAGGGTAAGAGACAGAAAGGGAAGAAGAAGAGAGAGTGGAGAGATACCACAGTACTACTATACAACTTGTAAATCTTCCCCTTTGAATAATGCTTCCATGTGGTAACTGATGGATAGAACCCAGTTCCTCCAAATGTGGTAAAGTGTGTGTTCTACTGGATGAACTATCTCCCAATCCCAAGTACATGTATTTTAAATGGGATCCTTAAGTTGGAAAATACTTGGAGTAATATAGCGATAAAAGAGGGATTTGGGTTCTTTTTTAAAAAAATTATCTTTATTTATTTATTGGATAGAGACAGCCAGAAATCAAGAGGGAAGGGGTGGATAGAGAAGAAGAGAGATAGAGAGACACCTGCAGCACTGATTCACCACTTGTGAAGCTTTCCCCCTGCAGGTGGGGACCAGGGACTTGAACCTGGGTCCTTGCACATTGTAACATGTGCGATCAAGGAATTTGGGTTCTATTGAGAAGGTGGCTGAGATGTATTTAAGCTAAGAGCTTTCCAACCATCATCATTGTAGAAACAGTTAATAGATACTATATGCCAAACAATATTTTAAGTATATGTCTCTCTCTCTATATATGTATATATATATGTATACATACACACACACACACACATATATATATATATATATATATATATATTCTGTCCTTAAAGTCTCCCTAGATTTCTATGAGATAGTTGTGTTTACATGAAGAAATGGAGGAATCAGAGAATGTATAAGCACATACAAGTCCTACAGTTAATAAATGGTGGTACAAGGATTTGAACTCAGGAAGTCTGGCTCCAGATATCATGATTTTTAACTACTCATTCCTTAAATTGGTCTCTTGTTACTGTTTCCATTTGGTAGTTTGCTCTATGGAGACTAGCCTTATTTATTTATTTATTTATTTATTTATTTATTTATTTATTTTCACCAGGGGCTAATGACAGCACTACAAACTCACCATTCCCAGAAGCTGTTTTTCCTTTTCTTTTCTTTTTTTCCCCTTCAGGGTTATTGCTGGGGCTCAGTACCTGCACTATGAATCCACTGCTCCTGGAGGCCATCTTTTCCCCATTTTGTCACTGTTGTTCTTATTGTTGTTCTTATTGCTGTTGTTGTTGGATAGGACAGAGAGAAATCGAGAGAGGAGGTGGAGACAGAGAGGGGGAGAGAAGGACTGATACCTGATACCTGCAGTATCAGATCTGGTTCACAGCTTGTGAAGTGACTTCCTTGCAGGTCAGGAGCCAGGGCTCAAACTGGGATCCTTACACTGGTCTTTGGGCTTTATGCTATGTGTACTTAACCCACTGTGCTACTGCCAGACACCTGTTTTTCCTTTTTTTTTACTTCCTTTCTTTCTTCTCAGTAGATAGGACAGAAACTGAGAGGGGGAGGGGGAAATAGGGAGAGAGAAAGATGCCTGTAGACCTGCTTCACTGTTCATGAAGATTCTGCTTCTGTAAGTGGGAAGCAGGGGCTTGAACTTGGGCCCTTGTACATGGTGATATTTGTGCTCAACCAGAGGCACCACTATGCATCCCCTGTGGAGATAATTTTCTTACCTCTAAACATTGTCCACCTCTGTAAAAGGATAATACTTTTCCTGTCTCATCAACAGGAGGTATGTCCAGGGTACTTAATTTGGACACTAATACAAAATGAGATGATGTGAAGTATTTTTTTTTTTTTTTAGATAGAGGCAGAGAGAGAGAGTGAAAGAGGCCACAACACCTAAGCTTCCTCCACAGCAGTGGGATCCAGGCTTGAACCTGGGTAGTGTAAATGGCAAAGCCGCACACTATGTCAGTGATCTATTTGTCTGGTCCTTCTATCGTCTAGCACAACATTGCATTGACGCCATGGTGCCTAGGGCACAGAACAAGGATGAAATAAAAGAAATGCACAACTAACCTGAGTGTGAAACACATATCTTAGCTGTAAACCACTAAAACTTGAGGGTTGTATTTTAAAGCCTGCAGTATTAGGTAGTGAAAATTGACTGATGCACTCTGAACAGCAGTGTTTTAAAGATGAAGTTTCAGGAATAATGAAGGATAATATCTGAAATAACCAATAAAGTATATTACATCTTGTCCAGGAAGTCTTCCAGATAGAGTCAAAACAGCTCTCCACTTTCTACAAATACTTTTTATGCATTGATTCATCCCTGTCTCAGAAGGCCAAGAAATTAGAAACATTTGCCTAGCTTAGTGTATCCAGAGTTCATTTACAAGTCCGACACTTAAAGTGAATCAGGAAAGACTAAACAGATTAAAAATTATTTTAGGTGTGATGGCACTTGATAGAATGGGAGAAGGAAAGTATAATTTTTTCTGAAAAATGGGAATTTGTATCAAGACTTAACAAGATCCTCCTGTATATGAGACAAACTGAAAGAACCTTTTAAATACAAAGTCTATGTTTCAGGGGGTTGGGTGGTAGTGCAGTGGGCTAAATGCACATAGTATGGGAGTCAGACAGTGGCACAGCGGGTTAAGTGCAGGCGGTACAAAGCGCAAGGACCAGCATAAGGATTCTGGTTTGAGCCCCTAGCTCCCCACCTATGGGGAGTTGCTTCACAGGTGGTGAAGCAGGTCTGCAGGTGTCTGTCTTTCTCTCCCTCTCTCTGTCTTCTCCTGCTCTCTCCATTTCTGTCTGTCCTATCCAACAGCAACAAGGTCAACAACAACAACAGTAATAAACGAAGGCAACAAAAGGGAATAAATAAGTAAATATTAAAAAAAACTGCACATAGTACGAAGCGCAAGAACCTGTACAAGGATCTTGGTGCAATCTCCTGCCTTCCCACCTGCAGGGGGGTTGCTTCACAAGTGGTGAAGCAAGTCTGCAGATGTCTATCTTTCTCTTTCCCTTTCTATTTCTTCCTCCCCTCTCAATTTCTCTCTGTCCTATCCAATAAAAAAATGGGAAAAATGGCTGCCAGGAGTAGTGGATTCATAGTGATAACCTTGGAGACAAAACAAACAAAAACAAAACAAAGAAACAAGCAAATCATATGCTTCAAAAGTTGTTATTTTTTTATTTCCAACTGCTTAGTTCTGTCTTACAATTTTTGAATGTATGGCTTGTGATCTGAGTGTGATTGTAGAACCATTTACTTGGCTTGATGTTGGTGTTTGAATCAAATTGACCAAGGTGTAGGGTATGATATATTTATTTAGACAGAGAGAAATTGAGAGGTAGGAGATATAGAGAGGGAGAGACAGAGACACCTACAGATCTGCTTTACTGCTTGTGAAGCGTTCTCCCTGCAGGTGGGGAGCAGGGGCTAGAACTTGGGTCCTTGTGCATGAAGATACGTGTGCTTAACTGGCTGTGCCACCAGAGTTTGATATATTTCAAGTTAAAGATTTTATTTCTAGTTTCTCTTGAAGAAAACCAAAAGTTTTTCTTATATTAGTCTTGGGATCATGAATTGGAATTAAGTAGCAGCTGCCCTCTGGGTTGGGCAGATTTTCCATACTCCCCAACTCTCCCTGTTGCCTTACATTAAGTCAATTTCACTTATTTTTACCCCTCTGCTCAGTGCTTTCAGTACCTGAATTTGTCCACCTGGAGACAAATTCTTTCCTCCCCCCCCCCTTCCTTGTCCTCCTCCTCCTCCTTTATTTGCTTCATACTATGGGAGAAGAACTCTGGGAGTTGTTTTTAGCCATTCCTAGGACACCATACTCTGCCTTAGTTACAGAACTTCGAGGGATACACATTTGACAGTCTAACTCTTTGTGTCTCAGGGAGAATCAACCTAAAATACCTAAGACAATTCTGGGGGTGGGGGAAATATGTTAGCAGTCAGCCTCTAAATCCTGACTATTCATAGATTCTGTAGTCCTTACTGATTTGCATACTTGTGTAGCGAGAAGGTCTTGGAGCAGCATAAACCTCCTGCCCACTAGATAATTCTGTTGCTTAACAAACCATAACAGCCCTGATTACATGGAGAATACTAGCAGTAAATGGCTTGAAAATGATTTTACTGTTTTCTGTTGTGGAAACTCATACGTAGGAACATTATGGAAGTGTTTTGAAATTTCCTCAGCCTTCCAAGTATAAAAATCACTAGATTTTGATATTTTTGCAAGTCTACATTTAAAACATCTAAACTAATGAGGCTTGAGTCTGCTTTATTGACACCTGCACAGGAGAAAGCTGTGTGAGAGCAGCATGATGAAGTAGTAAGTGGGTAGACATTCCCAATCTTCTAGCACGACTTCTTTCTCTGTAACAAATTCATTGCCAGAGAGATGTCTCATTGACTAAGACTTCAAAACAAGGTTCCAGGATTTTAAACTCAGAACTATTCAGATTGCACTTCGGAGTGTATATATGTAGACATATGCTGGGACTCCTAGAACCAGCAACACAATAATTCTGAGACTTCTCATGCCAGTATTCAGCTAGTTGTGCTCTTCTTCTGGTTGCCTTCTAAGGAGATTAGATCGGTCACTTAATTTTGTTTGTTATTGTTTACTTGAAGGTTTTATGATGTCATAGTGAGTGATTCATGGGACTTCCAAATAAATACACTGTTTTAAAAAAATGCCAATCTGTTTTTTTTTTTAGGTGCACAATGACCTCTGAGTATATTAGGCAGCTCTATATTATAATTAAAATAATAACTGTGGTCCTAGAGCAATAATAGATGGTGAGTTACACAAACGCCAAATTAGGATGTCCAGAAAATGTTTCAAAGGAAGCAAAGTAAGCATGGAATTAAAAAAAAAGTTAGCGTTGTGGCAATATGGCCAAAGGAAATTTCTTCTCCACAGAAGACTTATGGCTTATTGTCTTGTTTTGCCTTCCTTCAGGCTACTCACATTTTTGGTGTTTGTGTTTGCTGGACTAGAGGTGAGTATCGGGAGGTATCAAGTAGCTTAGTTGATCATATGAATTCAAAGACAAGAGAAAACAACAAAAACTGTTTGTCATCTGAGATGACCCCTGCATTTTAATGATTTCTCAAAAATATCTCAAGTCTACAAGCACAGTTGAAGCTGACAGTGTATTTCACTGGATGCCAAATCCTCACTGTGCTTCTGAATCCTTCTAAGACATACATCTGCATTCTTCCATCTGTCATCTTAGGTCATCTTTCTCTCCCAACTGTTCTTAAATTGAATGGCAATGTCTGATGGGAGATTTTCTAGGGGAAGATTATGAGAATTGGTCTACAGGCAAATTAAAACACTGCAATGCAATCACCTAACTCAACTCATTGCTTGGTTGGCCAGTTTCGGCTCTTACCCAAAGGAGTTAATTGACCTTTGGGCCCCCATCTGGAGAAAAAAAGCATAAAGAAAATCTAGTCAAGAGAAAATGCAATCTGTTAGCTGATGGCTGGGGTGTGAGGGGCTAGAGTGTGATGATGAGTGGGTTATATGATGTGTAAGAAAACTAAAGATCTGGAGGAGGAGAGTATGAGGTAGGGAAGTAAAGAAAAAGAAGCATCTAGTCATAGAACATTATGATACAGTGCTTGATCTCAGGAATATGAAAATTGACCTTCTGTCAATCTTATCTTTCTATAAGGCGGGTTCCTACAATTGCTGGGGATCACTAGGATTGATGGGACATTTAGTTTATCATTTAAAAAAATTAATATTTATTTATTTATTCCCTTTTGTTGCCCTTGTTTTTATTGTTACTGTTGTTATTGATAATGTTGTTATTGTTGGATAGGACAGAGAGAAATGGAGAGAGGAGGGGGAAGACAGAGAAGGGGAGAGAAAGATAGACACCTGCAGACCTGCTTCACTGCTTGTGAAGTGACTCCCCTGTAGGTGGGGAGCCGGGGGCTCGAACCGGGATCCTTACGCCGGTCCTTGAGCTTTGCGCCACCTGCGCTTAACCTGCTGCGCTACCGCCCAACTCCCTTATCATTGTTTTTTTGATCCTCTCATTGTTCCATGGAAAGTGATAGTTTCTCTGGCAATTCTAACTTTTAGGAATTTATTATAATGAGAGAACTGAACAGATTCACCAAGGAAAGAATACCCATTAGAGTATTATTTATAACAGTATCACTGGCCCTCCACAGAGAATTAGCTCAGTAAATAATGGTGCATCTAAGACTGGAAAGCAATGCAGTCAATGAGAAGGAATATGTGAAGCTTAATTCACTGATATGGTGCACTGTTTTAGACACATATGACACATCTGACAAAATAAGAGAAATACATATATATGAAACATCTTTTTTCATTTTTGCTGATTTTAGTTTCCTTGTACTTGAATAAATCACTTGTAATAATAAAAGAGATAGTATATATTAATCAGAAAAATAACTTAATAAATCTATGTTTGAATGGAAAAAGAGAGCAACCCTCGTTAACAATATATAAATATTTGTGTTGCTCTGCTTGAGTTTCCAAGCCCCCTAAAGTCCTGAAGACCTAAATCCTGAGAAAGGCTTGGCTGGGTCATGATGGGAACAGAGCTACTTGGCCTGATTATGCTCCAACTCTTTGTTCCTAGGCTATTAATATCTCACTTGATAATTTCCATTAGAACTACACACTCAACACTTGATGTGCATTCTCAAGTTAATGCTATTAGTTCATTCACATATCATTTTTGTTAGGTAGAAGCAGATATAAACAGGTTTACCAATCTGGGGAGGTGGGGCCTGAGACCCCAGTGGCTATGGGATTTGAGGGAATCTATGATGCTACTATGATAAGAGTTCTGGTTTTGGAGAGTTGGGAGGTAGCACAGCGGTTAAGCGCATGTGTTGCAAAGAGCAAGGACCGGAGTAAGGAACCTGGTTCGAGCCCCCGGCTCCCTACCTGCAGGGAAGTCGCTTCACAGGTGGTGAAACAGGTCTGTAGGTGTCTGTCTTTCTATCCCCCTCTCTGTCTTCCCCTCCTCTCTCTATTTCTCTCTGTCCTATCCAACAACGACATCAACAACAACAATAAAAACAAGGGCAACAAAAGGGAAAAAAAAAGTTCTGGTCTTATAGCTCACCAGTCATTTCTTCTTCCTATAGTTCCCAATTTACTTTTTTTTTCTTTTTCTTTTTTTTCATTTTTCTTTTTTTTTTACTTTTGGTTTTTAGAAACAAAAGGGAAAAGTTTAGAATGAATTTTTTGTCATCACAGGGGCTTCCCAGTAGTCCACATTTTTCAGATACAAATATAGTCACAGGGATGGGGTGGTTAAACACCCTGTACAGAGTACACTTTGCCCTGGGAAAAGACATAGGTTCAAGCATCTGGTTCCCATCTGCAGAGGAGGAAGCTTCACCAGCTTTGGAGCAGTACTGCTGGTGTCTCTCCTCCTCTTTGGCTCTTTCCCTCTCTCTGCTTCTCATCCGCTGTAAAAAAAAAAAAAGTCACCAGAAATGGTGGTATTGTGCAGAAAGGGAGCCCTAGTGATAACCCAAGTGGTAAATAAATAAATAATGGAAAGAAAGAAAAAGAGACACAGAAACACAAAGACAGAGGGAGAGAAGAAAAGATGATACGGCACTGAATCTTTCCCCAATACAGTGGGGACCAGGTTTGAAACTGGGTCATGTGCATAGCAAAGCAGGCTATTATCCTAGCTGAGTAATCTTGCTATACTTTCAATGAATCTTTTAAATATTCTTTCAATAACTTTTTAACAGAACTGAAAGCTTCTGCATCTTTGTGTATTGGGATGTTGAAGAGCTGGATTATAACTATTCTCACTATGATGACTGTCCCAGTTAGAAGACATATTTTGGACCCCAGATATCTGTAGACACTATTCATCCCAATACTGCTGAAAAGGCTTCCTGCTGGAGATATGAAGGGTAAGGTAACAGCCTACTTTCCAAATTTTAAAAATAATCCCTTTAAAAAATAAGAATAATGCCCTTTAACATTGTTTGAACACACTGAAAAACAAAAATAACTATTAGTATGTGAGTAATTACTTTGTGCCACTCACTACACTATGTCTCTTCTGTGAATTTTCTCACCTAATTTTTAAAAAAAATTTTTATTTAAGAAAGGATTAATGAACAAAAACATAAGGTAGGAGGGGTACAACTCCACACAATTCCCACCACCCAATCTCCATAACCCACCCCCTCCCATGATAGCTTTCCCATTCTCTATCCCTCTGGGAGCATGGACCCAGGGTCGTTGAGGGTTGCAGAAGGTAGAAGGTCTGGCTTCTGTAATTGCTTCCCCGCTGAACATGGGCGTTGACTGGTCGATCCATACTCCCAGTCTGCCTCTCTCTTTCCCTAGTAAGGTGTGTCTCTGGGGAAGCTGAGCTCCAGGACACATTGGTGGGGTCTTCAATCCAGGGAAGCCTGGCCAGCATCCTGGTGGCATCTGGAACCTGGTCTCACCTAATTTTATCAGCCTCTCTTGGAGGTAGGTATTGTTATTAGTTTTCCAGTGAATGATGCTGAATAATAGTGAGTAGCATAGAGAATTGGTCTGGAATCTATTTCTAAGCTCATGGTCTTGATCACTTTCTGTTACAATTTAGAGGAGATTTGAATTAAAAACAAGCTAGTTTTGTGTCCCTAATTTTGTTCTAATTTGGAATTTATATAGAGTTAGCTTCTTCCAAATGCTCTTTCAGACAGGCCCTGGGTAGCAGGTACTATTGAGCAAGGTTGCTGTAAAGGCTCTGAGGGATTACGTTTTGTCACTTTGCATTGTGATAATATCAGTTCCCTTTTGGAACATTAACTCAAATGTAGTCCTTCTCTCTGTGTCTTCAATGTTCCCACTTTATTTTACTTCCCTTCTCTTTTCCTTTTAACTAGCTGAGTGACAGAAACTCAATGTTGACCACTTCATTAGCCCATGACCTTGTCCCTCTGGCCTCCAGCCTCACTTGATCTCCTGGGCAGGTTGCCTGACGTCATCAGTCCTTGTGAAATGTCAGGACCTTGAAGCCATCAGCATGAGGCATGTTGTTTTAATATATATCTAGAGAAACCAGGCCTGTCAGATCACATTAGGTCCAATTTGTGGACTGCACGCCAAAACCCACAGTAGAGATGAACTGTTACCTTTGAAATACAATCATGGTGAGTTACCAGTGACTACACAAGGGGATTATATTCCACTAGTGAGACCCTCATTCATGGGATTTCCCTCTTCTTCCTGGACAGAGAAAATCCTCATAAACCACCATCCTTAAAGAAGGAGACTGATAGTGGCACATTTCTAAAAGTCAAAAGTGCAAATGAGCACAGAGGGTTGGAGTGGTACCTTGGGATCTCATCACAAGTTGGCACAGTGTCCGCACTAGTTTAGTGGATGGTACCAAAATTAAAATCAACAGCAGCCTTTGTTGAATTCTTACCCTGTAGCATGCACAGGACTGAGCATTTGATGTACATTGGCTCATCGGATTCTTCTAATATACCCACAAAGTTGATACTACCCTTAAATCCATCTTATGAATAGAGAAACTGAGGTTCCAGAAAGTTCAATGACTTCAATAAATTCACAGAGCAATTAAGTGATGGGAGTGGGACTGATTCCAAAGCTGCTTCTAACCACTAGACAGCTATAGTCCTGCCAGGAAGATGTCTGATCTCTTTTTTGAGGTGGGATTTTAGGTGATGTTTCAAGGGAACCATACTGTAATTCCTCGTCCAGGGAGGGGACCCAAATATCTCACTTGATGCAATAGATGATTTGTTTAAAAATTAAGTCTGGGAATAAGCCAACCTCTTTTTTTTTTCTTTCCTTTTCTTTCTTTCTATTTTCACCAGGATTGGTTTTAAACTACATCCCATGGGAGTCTGGCTGGATAGATCCCTTGATGGTGGATAGAAATAACTCTTAAAGCCTATTTTTAAGGAAGAATGCAATGTCAGAAAAAGGAGGCAGGCATGGACACTAAGAAGAGAAAAGAACACACTGGACTGGGGAACAAGGTAAAATTCTAGAATGCCTATGCAGAAATGCTAAAAGAAAGAGGGAGAATAAGTGTTAAAGAAAGTTGAGTTGGCAAAGACATCCAAGGGTGGATGGAATTGCTTTTTTATCTGCCCAGCATATATATCTGATTTCTGTCACACTGTGTGTGTGTGTGTGTGTGTGTGTGTGTGTTATGTCTTGAAAACTAGGCCGAAGATGGTAAATTTAAATGCTGTTGTCCTGTAGCAAATCCCCTATTCTTCCATGTAGAGAAGTAGGGCCCCCAAAATTATACTCAGAAATGCCTGCTTGCCTCTTTCCTGGAATCTCCAGGCACAATGCAGAGGTGTCCAGTAACACTGCCATTTCCTTTGAACTGCTTGGTTTTGTTTGGCGCCCTTGTCTGGTGGGTTAGTCTTTTTGACTGCATTAACTCATCTGGTATAACATTTTCTTTCATTGAGAAACAAGAAAGCTGGAACTCACCTCTGATTCCGGCAAAGTTGGACAACATCCAATCACACTCGGCTAGACTTTTGGAGGCTGTAAATTCTATCTTCTGAGCTACAGAGAAGAAAGAACAAAAAACACTGTTGGCAAACCTTTGCAGGCCAAGTGGCTAATGAGGGAGATGATCCTCCCATTCCTCTGGGCTTATTTTCTTTGGATCAGATTTTTATCAAAGGTGATTAAAGTAACCCCCACCTAGCCAGTAACACAAACAAATGGCACCACCACCTAGATTCATCCCTGCTGACAATGCTGCAGAAAAGAGTATTCTTTCACTGAAAAAGAAGTCTTTAAAAATGCAACTCAAGGCAGCCAACCTCAAGATAGCATCTGACATTAATTAGAAACTGTACAAAGCTCTAATCTGAACTAAAGAAATATTGGTAGAGGGATGAGGAGAGGAATGAGGGAAATTGAAAGTGAAATTTGGTGCTGATTGAAAGTGATGATTGCCCAGGCCTGCCTACCCCAGAGAAAGCATTCCAGTGGTGTTAACTACTGAACACTTGCTTGCTTTCCATTTCCCTTTCCCTGGGTAGCTGCGGTGAGTTGGCTGCCGAGATATAGCCCCGAACCTATCCATCAAGTCCAGGGAAGAGAGAGTTAGAAAGGCAAACATTATCTGGGATCAATATCTTTACAAATCCAAAGGAAACCCCAGCTCCCGAAGGGTTAAGCTAGGGAAGGAAAAGCCATCAGGCTGTTTAGTGAGCTAATGTTTTTATTGATGGGGGAGGCCTTTAAGTCCCTAACAGGAAAAGTGGGGAAAGTGGCAGATTGCTTTGCTGAGGAAAAAGGAAAAAGGAAAAAGGAAAAAGGAAAGAAACATTTCATATATATTCTATACTCTTCTTTCTCCTGCATTCAGATCTCCAAAATCCAAGTAATGCAGAAGACAATTTGTACCCTTGAATAATGTTCAACACAAGGCATTTCCCTCACAACTCCCCCTCCCCAAATGGAGTCCTCATCTTCCCCTAACACTTTTGCTATAATGCACATCTCAGACTAATGCCCAGACTGAAGAGCACATCTTAATTTAACAACTGTGTTATAAAGCACATCTCAGGCTAACATTCCTAGGATAATCCATATTTCAACCTAACTACCCTGACACAACACTTCAATCTAATTCCCCCACAGTAAAGTACATTGCAATCTCACACCCACATATAATGTACATCTCAGTCCATTATTTTGTATTTTGTAAGCCATATTTTGATATGTCTTTTCCATTAAAGAGCAGAAGTGTCTGGAAACAACAGTTATCCCAGAGCTGAAAACTGCCATAGTTCTTACATTGCCCTTTGGTGACAGGCTGTTGATGGATATGCTTCTGAACTTTCACCTTTGCCATCTTGGGTTCAACTCTGGCTTGTTTCTATACTTCAAGCTTAAGCCTCCTATTGGGGCAAGGGTGACCAGAGAGCCATATTTGGTCCTGATGGGCCTGCTCTCATGCTAACCAGCAGGGCGGGCTACCTCAAGTGATCAGAGTCTACCTTCTGAGAGGGCCATCTGGGGTCAATGTCAGGGTCAGGGGTCAGGGTGTAGCTGCTGGCTAATAGAGTGTAAGTTAACACTGTTGTCAAATTGCTGGGCTGACAATGCCTGCCTCCTGCTGATGACCTTACCCTGGGGGAGTGGGGGTGCTATTGGCTTTATTGGAAACCTGCCAGTCTCCGAGGTGATGGAAGTGGCTGATCACAGCTAAAGACCGTTTGATTGTTGATGGAAAAGCAGATCTGTGGTTGGTCCCAACTGAAAGACCTGAAGAGCTGCTTACTGATGACTGAGTTTTCCATGTGTGATGGATTTCTCTGCTGCTTCACACACAGCTGGTCTGTCATTCAATTGTGGAGGTGGGCCCTGGAGGGTTGGCCTTCTGGGCAAGGATTTTTCTAGAACAAATGCCACTAGAGGTAATGCTGTCACTGACTTCTGGGATGGTACCAACCTCCTATTTTCAGTTGAATGGGGCTGATTCGTTCTTTCAAGGAAGCCAATTCAGAATGAACTGAAAATAGACAGATGTAAGAGGTCTTTCGATTCCAAGACATTTTGGTAGAAGTGAAAGCACACAATGATTATATGATCTGGAAGAACTTTACTACTATAATCATTAGTATTTCAGTCTCAAATTTTCAACCTATCTCATGTAGGAGAAAGAAACTGGATTTTTTCCCTCTACTTTTGGTATATAATCAAATGAGAAGTGCCATTAAATATTTGAAGAAAAGGAGAGAACAGATGACTTAGAATTTTAAATTCTCTTGGCATAGTATGAATTAAAAAGAGACAAGTACAGGCAGTAGAAGACAAAGTATAGAGACAAAAAAAAAGATGTATGGGTATGGAGGATCACCAGCTAATATAGACTCCCATTGCAGCCTACCAGTATAGACAATAAATGACTAGAAAGTATAAATGGGAGAACTATGTATTTTAATTGCAAGGTTATTCTTCTCTTGTCTTACATCTCAGGAAAATTCCAATAGAAGTGGTAACACTAGTCTCTAAGACCAACTTCATAGAGATAGTGAAGCTGGAGGTGGGGTGAGGGACAGGACAAATTGAGGTTATAATGTGAATATGAATGGCTTTTTTCTAAAGAATAACATGAGGGCAACTTATCAATGATTTCCCAGTCCATTCTGTGCCGGGACAAGTGACATGGCTTGAAGGCATGTCAACATGGCCTCTAGGAAGACTTTGGCTTGACTCCAGTAGCTTTTTTTTTTTCTTCTCTTATCTTTTAGCTTCAATTCTCTTTTTTTGTTAAAGGAGATCATGCTACTCCTCTTATACTCTTACAGTGAGAATTATTTCAGGTGCAGAACCAGTAAGTGAGTGTCTGACACTGAGTTCACATTAGTTTCAAGACACATTAGTTTCCTTTCCCTTAAATGGTGAAACGGACTTCTTGGAGATGAGTGCTAGTACATATGGGGATCTTGAACACTATGCCTTCTCTTGTGAGCAAGCCAGACACAGTTTAGGCAAATTCCACTTGACTGAAGGGCAGTGACCAATACCAGAAGCTAGCCAATTATGGCTCACTACATACTTTTACAAGGAAGTTTTTACTTGATAAAGTCAGCTCATCCATTTGCAAATGGTCCACAGCCGTGTTTGCATTACAATAGTAAAACTGAGTTATGACAGAGGCAGTGCAGCTCATGAAGTCTGAGACACTCACTCTTTGGCTCTTTACAGAAAATATTTGCTCATCTCTGACCTATCCCAGTGGAACACTCTTTCTCTCTTTTGTTTAAAAGTAAGATGTTATCTTCACTGTAGAGCCCCTACTTCCCCCAGTCCTGGCACCCTTGGATAGGGCTCACTTTCCCGTATGCATCTCCCAATCCATACCAAATAATATTGCATCCGCTGATCACAACCTAACCAAAGCAACGATCGCCATCTCAACATGCTTCACCTCAGAGTGTATCCAGAGACTTCACGTGTGGAATGACAACCCTTCAGCTTCATTACTTGGGTGAGACCTTTCCTTTTATAGTACACTCTAATTTCATCTCAGGTAGTTCACTTTCTAACAAAGTCCCATAACCTAGACATACAACAGTTTCTGTGAGAGAGAGCGTATGTGCACACGTATCCATAAACTACTGCAAAATATATACCTGAAAGCAGGATTACACTAGAGTTTGCAGTGAGTACCTCCCTAACACTTCCTCTCCACTATTCCAAACTGGGGATCCATGATTGCTCAACAAATTGTTTGGCTTTGTATGTTAACTCTCTTTTCAATCACCAGGTTCCAGATGCCACCAGGATGCTGGCTAGGCTTCCCTGGATTGAAGACCCCACCAATGTGTCCTGGAGCTCAGATTCCCCAGAGACACACCTTACTAGGGAAAGAGAGAGACAGACTGGGAGTATGGACCGACCAGTCAACGCCCATGTTCAGCGGGGAAGCAATTACAGAAGCCAGACCCTCTACCTTCTGCAACCCTCAACGACCCTGGGTCCATGCTCCCAGAGGGCTAGAGAATGGGAAGGCTATCATGGGAGAGGGTGGGTTATGGGGATTGGGTGGTGGGAATTGTGTGGAGTTGTACCCCTCCTACCTTATGCCTTTGTTCACTAATCCTTTCTTAAATAAAAAATTAAAAAAAAAAAAAAGTAAGATGTTATGTGGAAATCCAATATGTGAAGCAAGTTCACGCAGCAAATATTTCCCCAGGGGGCCGAACTCATCTCTATTTGGCACAAATACCTTACTGTTGGTAGAACTTCTGAAGCAACCTCCTTGGTTTCATGCAACAGTTAGAAAACTACGACCTAGATGATTTATAGCTGTTTCTTTATGGTCCTAGAAATTCAAATGAATTTTGAAGATATTAGAGAATGACACACTGAAAGTCTTGTGCTTGCAAATTCTGCACTTTTTTCGTTTGATACTACTATATTTATTGGTCAAGATACTTCTCTGTGCCTCCCTTTCCTCACTGTAAAAATACAAATACTATTCACCTCACCATTGTTGTAGGAGTGAAATGAGACATTATATTTAAAACACTGTCTTAAAGTTAGTGCTCAGATATTTCTCCCTCCCAGCCAGAGCACTGATCAGTTCTAGCTTATGGCAGTGTTAGGGACTGAACCTGGGGCCTTAACTGCCTTAAACATGAAAGTCTTTTTACATAACCATTATGTTATCTCCTCAGCCTAATCAAAGCTAGTACTCAGTAAATGTTAATTATTACTATATGTGCTCTTATTATTATTTGGGGCCTTTGTGTTATGGAGGCCATCTGCCAATTGTTCTAAATTAGGGATTGTTCTAAATAGTCTAATGTCATTTTATGATCATTAGTTAATTTATCCAGTTGGCCACTCACTCAACACATATTTTGTGTAACAATGTAATCAGTAAATGAACTGAAGTGCTCCGCCAGCTGCACACCTAGTCCTCTTGCTCAGTCATTTCAGCAGTATGCAGGGGTGTTTATTGCTTCATATCTTCTGTGGAGTTTCAGAGTGACACCAGTGTTCAAAACAACTTCCTACTACTCCATCTCTGATGGCTCCACAATTAATTTTTCAACTAGCAGTTTAGTTTCAGTGCCTACGAGGTAATTAGACCTTAAAGACTTCTCCTTAGGATTTTATCCTGTCAGTGAATGTGAAAGAAACAGTAATTATTATTTAATATTTATTGGGTGTCTTCACTGTGATATGCAGATTCACAGATGTAACCTGCCTTATTGTTGAATATGACAGCATTGTGAACAGCTAAGTGTGTCTTGGCAAAATAACTGGACATTTGAGTAGTCTACAGTGGGAAGTCCATGTTCTCAACTCCTGTCGATTGTCAGGCTTCTCATTCAAATGGCACATTTTCTGCAGGGGAGTCGCTTCTCAAGCGGTGAAGCAGGTCTGCAGGTATGTATCTTTCTCTCCCCATCTCTGTCTTCCCCTCCTCTCTCCATTTCTCTCTGTTCTATCCAATAACAGTGACATCAATAACAACAAAAATAATAACTACAATAAATAAAGCAAGGGCAACAAAAGATAAAATAAATAAATATAAAAATAATAAAAAAACCAAATGGCACATTTTTGGACTGAGAGGTTCCTCATTTGTTACCCCCAAGGACATTTTATAAAGTTTGATTCCAAAATGTTCAATTCTAAAAGGACATACAATAATTTTATTTATTTATTTATTTACCAGAGGGAATTCTTTGAGGAGCTGTGCTTTCCACCACAGTCAACAGGCTAATAGAATAGAAACAACCACAAATGCCACTATAGAAAGGCTTGAGACCCTCTGACTTAACTCTATCCTCCCAAAGAACAATTCAGGCTACCCAAACCAAGATGCAGAGTTTCGCCTAGAGAGGCAGGTGGACACTCTGGCTGCTGAGAGTGTCCCATATGCTGTGGGGCTGGTGAGGTTTAATGACCACCCTCATCCTTGGTGAGTGACCTTCAAAAGTTGCTTGATCACCTTGAGCCTCAGTTTCTCCAGCAACAAGTGGAAACTAACAATACTGCCTCCCAAGACTGTTTTGCAAATCAAATGAAGTAAATACAGTTTAAATGGTAGCTGCTGCAATTATCGTCATTTTTATAAAAGAATGGAAATAGAACCTACAGTTAGCTGCAGTTTAGGAATGGTTGAGAGAAGACATGACCATAAAAACAAATGACATAAACTCTAAACATATTTATACATATTTAGGCAAATAATTAAAAGCTAGAGATATCAGAGACTTATGGTATGATTTCCTCTCATGATTTGGTACAAATGAATTATAAATCCTGGATGATAAAGCTATGCCCATTCATCTTAGTGTCACCAGAATTTCCTAGCAAAGACTCTTGCAAATTTAAATATGATTGCACATTTAAAAATGTTTGAATATTGACTGAACTAAAATTCTTTGTAAATTCAGCAGATTCTTACAAAAAAAAATGACCAGTGTAATAATGAAAAGCAGTGCAGATGGTCAATATAATGATACCTTAATTCAGTAAAGAACTAAAATGTGGCCTAGGAGGTGGCACAGTGGAGAGAGCATCTGACATGTGAGCATGACGTCCACAAAAGAATGGACAAGCAAAACAGAATGTTATTTGACAATGAAAAAAAGAATGCTACAGCATATGCACAATGCTTGAAAACATGGAAAAGTGAAAGAAGTCACTCATTGAATGATTCCATTTTTATGAAATGCCCACAATGTAGAATTCATTAAGACATAAAGTAGATCAGTGGTCACCTCAGTCTGAGGGGCTGTGGAGGGAAATGGGGACAGAAATGACTCCAGTGTGTATGACACCAGTGGGCGCGAGAGTTGGGGGTGATGATACCCATGCCACATTATTTTCTAACCCTTGGAAAAGGGGGTGCTCTTTGGATCCAGCCTAGCTTCATTCTGCCAGGCCCAGGAAATCAAAATAATTCCTTGTCTGCCTGACAAAGTGACTTGGAGGTCTAATCTAAATTCCTTTAAATTCCCATGAAAATATTCCAATCCCCATGTGCTCCTTGAGTTAAATCCAGAAAGAATTCCCTTGATAACACTGGCCTTGCCAAGGGCCTACTCAAAGAAATGTGAAATTTCTATTTCCAGCATTCTACCAGTTAATGGCCTGAAGGTACAGATATGGAAAGGAGGGACAGGGAGGCATTTGGAATCTGTTAGTCACTGAAGCCCCTCTGTGAGTGATGGACACAGGCTGCTCTGAGAGACAGCCTTCTCTCACTCCAGTGCAAGATATTTTTAGCACATCCTGGGCACCAAATAAGTGTTCATATGTTCCAAGTGATGATGAATTCATTCAAACAACAAGTCAAGACCCTGGATATCACTCAACTCCAGTCAGTCATAACAGCTGACAAAAATAAAATAGAACACACACCCTGTTAGTCTTGCTTTTTCTTTTCTTCAATATGCATATTTAAGGGTCTCATCCCATTCCTGGCTGCCAGAGTTGGTGACAGTTGTGGGTTTTTTTTTTCTTCCTAGCTTTATCAGGGGGGAGATTATTTCTTTAACCCAAATTATTTTCCATTGTAAATGTTTAAATCCATATTAAGTCCAGATTAATGCAGGAAGCAGCTTCAAAGGATGTCAACTGGAGGGAAAAATTATAAATGAAACTGTTAAGGAGAAGATTCAGCTCAAGGAATATTTTCAGACTAGAAAAAGAAAATTGTTTGGATTTAAAAGATATTTAAAGAAAATATGTTGCTCAGGGATTGCTGGCCTCTTTCACAAATACCCAAACTGTACACAAACTATGGCCCCTGGGCCATGTTTTTTTTTTTTCATGCTTGGAATTAATAATGTAGATAAACCCTAAATAAATCAGGATTAGTGTTAACTGAATCTTGAGGTTTAGGATGCTATTGGAAAATGAAAAGAGAAAAGAAATTGCTTAGAAAAACAACAACAACAACAAATACACACACACACACACACACACACACACCCTGCCTGACTGTCCCATGAAGAACAAGAGACTTAGGGAGGGAAGGAGAAGACTAGTTAGAAGAGAGGACCAGTCCAGCAGAATCATTAAAGACCCTTTCACAGCTGTAGTTCAAGAGATGTGTTCTAAGGCTCCTTCCTGGCCACAGGAAGCACAAAGCCACAAGTGAAATACAGTTGCCTCCAATGGAGAGAAGTGGCTAGGAGTTTTGGATGGGCTTGCTATCAGGTTTTGTGAGGAGGGGGGGGTCCACTAGATTGTAAGATACTAGCATCTCTTGGGGAAGCAGGTTCACCTTTCTGATTATCTGTATGAAATTACACTCCACGTCCCTCTACTTGCCTAATGTGCCTCTAAGGGGGAAAGAGAAGGGGAAAATTCAAGTTCAAGTCTGGATGTTCAGTTCAATCCAAGAAACAATCATTTCTACAATGTCTCACAGATCGCAGAACTTGGGCAAAGGACTTATTTTTACATAGATAATTACACTTTGGAATGAATTTTCTTTCAAAAATTTTAATAGAAAAAACCTTTTTTTTTTTTTTTAAATGTGGCTCCAGAGAATGAACCCAGGGCATTGCATATGCTTGATACTGCTGAGTGGCCTCTCTGAGACAAGTTTCCATTTTATTTATTTATTTAAGTTTTAAATTTAAAAAATTTTTTTAGATTTATTTATAAAATGGAAATATTTATAAGACTATAGGATAAGAGGGATACAATTCCATACAATTCCCACCACCAGAACTTCATATTCAATCCTTTCCCTTGATAATTTATTTTTGAGAGGGGGAAACAGACAAAGACGAGAGGGAGAGACAGACACAGATAGAAAAAACTATAGCACTGCCCCACAATGCATGAAATTCTTCCCACTGTTGTTGATGGTACACTCAAGTGGCATCAGGTTTTGAAAGGAGAGACTCATGGGCAGCAAGCCCTGCGTTCTACTCAGTGAGCTAGCTCCTTGTCCCTTGGGATGAATTTTAATTAAATCACTGGAAAATGTCCCTAAGCCATTTATTCCAGACTCTGCTCCCCTCTTCCCTTGAGTAATTCTAGAGGCTATGGATGTGGAAGACTGAGTCCTTTTCCCCTAGTAAAGAAAGAACTTTTCTTTACAGAAAGTCACATGACTGCAGAGATTTTAGCTGTCATTGTGAAAGCTAGTGCTAAGGCTATCACTGCAGGCATGTCAGCTTCTTCCCACAAAAAGAGCTCAGCTATTGTCTTGCCTTCTCACTTCCCTTTTGCATTAGACCAGTAGGCGGTAGGTGCACGTGACCCACCCCCTAGAGGTGCCCACTTCACTGGCCTCTCTTTTGGCTACATGCAGAGACATTGCTTTTGTCCTAATCTTCCAGCAACCAGTCTGGCCTGAGGTTTCTTTCTTTCTTTCTTTCTTTTTTTTTTTTTTTTTTTAAAGATTTCTGGAGTTTTGGGAGATCACATCTCCCATCTGTTTCCTGTTCCGTTTTTCACCACTTCCTCTTCTCTCTCCTGCACCACACACTGGACACCCAAGACCAGCAGACACTCACTCTCTGTCTGTGAAATTGGAAGAGTTTTTTGTGCCTGCGATTTTGCTATCCTTGATGGTTTGCCAATCAATCTCTCTCTCTCAGGCACACTAAAATGGAAAAAATGAAAGAAAGAAAGAAAGAAAGAGAGAGAGAGAGAGGGAGAGAAAGGAAGGAAGGAGGGAAGAAGGAAGAAAAGAAAGAAGAAAGAAAGGAAGGAAGGAAGGAAGGAAGGAAGGAAGGAAGGAAGGAAGGAAGGAAGGGAAAAAGGAAAGAAAGGAAGGAAAGAGTGACAAGAGTGGGCATGGGTGGCTCTTTCCTCAGTCTTGAATGAAATTCTTATTTAACCTCTGTGGCTACTGGCAGTGACACTATATAGTAGGCTGAGTACAGAAAAGGAAACATGCATTTTAAGGACTCTTGATTGTTGTCATGCTAATTTCAAATGTTGGTAAACAGATATATGTCCTGAGGAAAAAGACATATAAGTTAGATACAGAGTAGTCAGCCTTTAGAAAACTGTGATATTAAACAATGGTGAATAATGGGGGAGATTAGACATGGCAGTCATAAACAAGCAACTTAAAGGAAAAGATTGTGAACATGAAGATACATGAACAGATCATCATTAAGAAATAAAGGATTTTGGGGCTAGTGAAGTGGCTCACTTGGATAGTGCACTGCTTTTCTATGTACATGACTCAGGTTTGAGCCCGGCCCCCATCGCACTGAAGGAAACTTTGGTGTTGTGGTTTCTTTTTCTTCTTTCTTTCTTTTTAAAAAAATATTTATTCCCTTTTGTTGCCCTTGTTGTTTTATTGTTGTAGTAGTTGTTGTTGTTACTGTTGTTGTTTCTGATGTCATCACTGTTGCATAGGACAGAGAGAAATGGAGAGAGGAGGGGAAGACAGAGAGGGGCAGAGAAAGATAGACACCCGCAGACCTGCCTCATCGCTTGTGAAGTGACAGCCCTGAAGGTGGGGAGCCAGGGGCTGGAACCGGAATCCTTCCACTGGTCCTTGTGCTTTGTGCCACTTGCGCTTAGCCGCTGCGCTACCACCGGACTCCCGGTGTTGTGATTTCTTTTACTTTCTCTTTGCTTCAAAATAACAAAACAAACCAACAAAAACTAGAAAAAAGAAATGATTTTTAAAAACATTTGGGCCACTAGCCTTTAAAAAATTGTGTAGAATTATACTCCTCTTATCCTATAGTCTTGTCAATATCTACATTTTATAAATAAAAAATAGATATAATAGTTCTAGTCACTCCACAATCCAAACAATGTACATTTAAATATTTGAAGGTAAAAAATGACCAGGACTCTGGTCAATAGAAAGGTTCTTCCTACATGAAACTGGGGACCTCATCTGGGGTTGCTTGTTTCCAAAGAGGAAGCTGAGTGGAAATAATGTCATCACCGTAATCCCTTCCCTGTAAAACAATCCTTTCCATGTAAATAGAACCCACTAGTGGTGATGATACAGTCCACTTCAAAAAAGTGCAAGTGATATAATGGTATATTTTAAAGATATGTCATTATATAGAGGGTACACAAATCTGTATATAAATGTTCTTCTCCAATAAAGTAAGAGTTAGTTCACAAGAATGACTCGATAGCTAGGTAGGTTATCCCCACTGGGGCACTAAAATTTAATTTAATTTATTTTTTAACCAAAGTACTACTCAGCAATAGTTTATGATGGTACTGAGAAATGACCCTGTGACCTGAGAGCTTCAGGCATAATCATTATGCTATCTTCCTGGTCCCTCCAAACTAGTCTTTCTTTTTTCAAGATGATCATGGGACTAAGGTGCTATCTCAGTGCCAGAGTACATTCTTACATATATAAAGCCTTGGGTTTGATCTCTGTCAAATAAATATGTAAAAACAGTAGAGACAATGAACTAAATTACAAAGCATAAGGAAATGGATTTTCAGAATTGCTACCATGAAGTCATGACCCACCTCCCTTCTGCCTCCAAGATTTGGTACTGGCACAGTTCTGTGGCTCTGAGCAGACACTTCCTTTTTCCAGATAAAGGGTAAGAGACAAAGAGGAAGAGGCACCTCAGCACCACACCACCACACATGAAGCTTTCCATTTGCATGGCACTCTTATGTGGTGGCCAGGGGCTTAAATCCTGGTCATTTTACATGGCAAAGTGTGCTCTCTACTGGTTGAGCTGCCACCTGGAGACATATCCCAGACAGGTAGTCCCTCAGAAAGGAAGCCTTTGCTTTCAGCCATGTTTGTATTTAGCAGCCATGGTTCGATAGCAAGATCAGATAATCCTGACTCTACAGTCTACTCTTTCATCAGAAGAATGACAAGTCGTGAGTGGGATCATTTAGAAGTCCTAATGATGCTGCCCCCCACAAATTCCTTTTCTTCACCCAACAGATGGTAGGGACTACCTCCAAATTTGCTTGGCAGGTTCAATGGTGATTATTATGCTCTATTATTTTCTTTCTGTCTTTTAACTTTCTTTTTTAAAAAATATATTTATTTATTTGTTGGATAGAGATAGTTATAAATTGAGAGTAGGGGAGACAGAGAGGGAGAGAGACAGAGAGACGCTTGCAGCACTACTTCACCACTCACAAAGCTTTCCCCTGCAGGTGGGGATAGGGGCTCGAACCCAGGTCCTTGTACACTGTAACATGTGCACTCTAACAGGTATATCATCAACTGGTCCATGTTCTATATTTTCCATGACCATTCGTCCCCAAGTTCCTTCCAGTACTGTCAGTTTTCATCAGTTCATATGTGTAGCTTTGTTCTGAAAACTTCAGTCTTTTTTAAAAAACATATATAGTATTTCTTATATTTTAATGAGGGAGAGAAAGACTAGAGCACTGCTCAGCTCTAGCTTATAGTGGTGCTGGGGATGGAAACTATAGTCTTTACAGTCAAATCAGTTGCCAAGGCTCATCACAGGTTAACGTCATTTTTGGTTGATGATAAATTGAAGAAACTGACCTGGGTGATTTAAGGATGTTTGGCAAAGAGCTGGCCAGTCCATAATAGACATCTTATCAGGAAGAGATAAGAATTATGCCTTTCCTGCTCTCCCTTAACAAAGGGAGTCAGCTGACCATTTCTTAGCAGTAGTTCTTATTTCATTTTTTGCATAATTGAAAATGAGAAAGTTCTTAAAAGTTTGAGCAGTGGTAATTAAATCTGAATTGGATGGGATATTTGTAATTTTCAATGCTTGAATCCTGTAAGGGAAAAAAAAAACTAACGTTGGCCAAATCATCCTAGTCATTAAGATTCCTATGGCATTATTTAGTTAGTTGGCTTTTTATAAGACTGTGAGGTTTGTTGTGGGATGCAGAGGAAGCTGTTGGCCTCACAAGGAGGTGAAGTGGCTTAGAGAGGAGCTTCTGAGTGAAAGAAACAGCTCCTTAAATTTGTGCTAATAGTTAGCTTTAGCATTTCTGGGCTTCTTGAGATCAAGGAAATGAGATGGGTTGAAGAAAATGAATAGAAATATTTTTTTGTGAGGCCAATGGAAACCATGTGTAGATCCAGGAAAAGAAAAATGAGACAGGAAAGGGAGGGTCACATTTTTGAAGGAAATCATGCAGTATTTTGGTAATCCTTTGTTGATGAAAAAAAATTAACAGTGCATTAATTATGTCCTAAGGGTGGGGCATTGCTGGTCTGCATCTTTGGTCTTTCTGAGGCTGGGCTAATAGCCCAAGTACTTACCACTATGGGGAGTGGAAATTTGGACTTCTGTTCTTTACACACACTACCTAGCTTCTCTGGAAGGCAGAAATCTGACCCATGCAAAAGAGTTCAGGAGCTAGAAGCTTGTTTTACAATTCAAGTAATGATAGTCAAATAGCTTAGGATCTTTGTAAGACTGATAATGTTTTGCCCAATGTAGCCATAATATTGAATATGCCAAGAAGCTCTAATTCTTCCTTTTTTTCCTTTCCTCCTCTATTCCCCCCACATACCTCATACTTTGCTTCTTTCTCTTCATCACTCTTTTCAGTTGAAGAGTCTCTCATACACATTTAAGAATTTCACAAGTTCAGTTAAACACATTCAGATAAGTATAGTCTAAAAAAAGATCCAATATTGTCCATTATTGTTTTAGTTCTTTGTAGAAGAAATGAAGTGGATAACTGCCTCATTTTTCAGATGTGCCTTATATATTAGACAAACACTGCCAGGGTAGTAAAAATGGTCATATATTTCTACTCCCCACCTGCTTTTAACCATCTTCCTTCACAGATTAGGGGTATGCATTACAGATCAAATTTTGGTTGAGGTAGTTAATTTACTTTTTAAAAAAGGAAATACCCATAAAAACTAGGTTTATTGAGATAGTCTCCTATTTCTATTCCAGGCAATTTATATAAATGGAATCATACATTATTTGGGTTTTTGTGACTGTCTTCTTTCACTTAGCACATTTTCAAGTTTTATTAGATGTTAATAGGTAAGTATTTATTCTGTCATGATCTCTGTACTAAATTCTTCATATACACTGGTTCATTTCACAGAAGGGAACACTAAGACCTGGAGAGATTCAGTAAAACACAAACTCATAGATTTGAATTTAGATAATATCATAGGTCCTGCATTTCTTAGCCACTATTCTGCCCATCTCTGGTGTATTATAATTCTACAAATGAAATATTCATTTTGAGATTAATGTGAATGGAAGTCAATAGAGATATTATTTTTAAAGTCAAGGGAAATGATAGAAAGAATTGCTTCTAATAATGGTGGCTACCTGTCAATTCAGAGTTAAAAAGTTATACCCTTAGGAAAGAGGCTATCTAAGTTGCTAGTCTTTTATGACATTATTCATACACAGATCTCAGGTTCCAGGAACATGTGGTCTTCAGGTGTTTTCCCCTCAAGATTTGACAGTTATCAGTGGGAAAATTTTTTCTTACATTCTTGTCTTTGGCATGTACATGGTTGTCCCTCATTCCCTGGTTTAATTCTTTCAGAGTGTGGCATGGCTAGCTTGCATCTAGTCACAGTAAATATATAGTTTTCTGATGAGCTAATTTAATCCCATATGTACTTACTAAATCAGGTGTTTCACTCAAGAGAAGCAAGGAATAGGATCTTACACAAACATAACAGGCATTTTTCCTTAAATTCACAATTTATTTGGGTAGATAAAAAAAAAAGTTCAATGAAGTCAAGCCATGGACCAGAAGTTGCTAAACATGGTCAGTATGACCTACAAAGCCTAAAATAGACGAAATTTATACCTTTATAGAAAAAGTCTGTATGCTCTTAGAATAGGTGATTAAATATCAAAGCCAGTGGTAAAGGTAACAGTATGTTACTGACAAAGAGTTGAGAAGAGTGAACGTTGACTATTGTGCTTAGGCATGTATATGGGGTGATGGTTAAGAAGAAATGAGGCTGAATTTGTTTATTAGAAAAGGGGAAAAGAAAACAATGAGATATCACTTCACTTCTGTGAGAATGTCATACATCAGAAAGGACAGTAACAACAAATGTTGGAGATATTGTGGTAGCAAAGGATCTCTCCTGCACTGCTGGTGGGAATGTAAATTGGTCCAACCCCTGTGGAGACAATCTTGAGAATTCTCAGAAGGCTAGAAATGGACTTACCCTATGATCCTGCAATTCTTCTCCTGGGCTATATCCAAAAGAACCAAACATACCCATCCAAAAATATGTGTGTCTATCTAAGTTCATAGCAGCATAATTTGTAATAGCCAAAACCTGAAAGAAATCTAGATGTCCAACAACAGATGAGTGGCTGAGAAAGTTGTGGTCTATATACACAGTGAAATACTACTCAGCTATTAAAAATGATGCATTCATCTTCTTTACATCATCTTGGATGAGGCTTGAAGAAATCATGTAAAGTGAGATAAGCCAGGAAGAGAAATATGAATATGGGGTGATCTCACTCAAGAACAGAAGTTGAGAAATGAGAACAGAAAAGGGAATCATGAAGTAGAACCGGGATTGGGTTTGATGCAAGCATCAAAGGTCTTTCAGGTCCTGGTGCTTGATGGTACAGGAGGGTCTAGGCTGGGGGTGAGAGTGTTTTGAGGAAATTTGATAAATTTTACACATTTATTAACAACAGTTCATTGTAAACCATTAGTCACCCAATTAAAAAAAATAAAAGGGAAGAACTGGACAGTGAAGTGGAAGGGGGTAGAGTGTGCTATGGGCATTTGTCAATATTCTGTGTAAAAGATATTTTTAAGTATTTACTTATTATTTTATTTATTTATTTTAATGAGAGAGTCATAGAGAGAAAGGTACAATGAGAGAGAGAGAGAGATTAGAGTACTGCTCAGCTTTGGCTTATGGTGATGCTGAGTATTGAACCTGGGACTGCAGAGCAATAGGCATGAAAGTCCTTTGTATGCCATTATGCCCTCTCCCCAGGCCCCAAAGATAACTATTTTAAAAATGTGATTATTGATTTCAAGATAATTTAACAGAAGCTTTGTGTTTAAGAATAACAATAGCTAGGGGCTAGGGAGACAGCATAATGTTTATACAAAAAGACTAGTTACTTAGGCTCTGATGTTTCAATACCCAGCATCATCATAAGCCAGAACTAAGCAGTGATTTGGTAAAAAAATAAATAAATAACAACAGTAATATCTATAAATATGCTAACTTTCTTTCTAGTTTTCAGCAGTCTTGTGAGATAGTCATGGAGTAGGGAACCATCACAGTTTGACTGCTGATAGACAAGAGGCTGCCTGAAAGTTTTCTTGGGGGTAGGAGGGTTTTTGCAGAGCCGCTCACCCACCATGAAACCCTGGCAAGGTTCTGGTTTGTACAAGGAGCCTACATGGGAACTCTGCAATGTGTATCTTTGTGCAGCAGAGGAAAGAGTAAGAAGTTTGAAATGAAGTCCTTCCTCCCTTCCTTCCTTCCTTCCTTCCTTCCTTCCTTCCTTCCTTCCTTCCTTCCTTCCTCCCTTCCTTCCTTCCTATTTTTTATTTTTTCTCCACGTCTGAGATCTGTGTCCTTGAGTAATGAGAGGCTCCAAGGGATTGAGTCATGAATTGACTATTAGGTTTGATGTAAGTTTCTGTTTAAATGCTGCCAAGTAAAGTACAACCCGAAGACATGGATGTGCTCATCACTCATCCCCTTGAGAACTTGAACTTCTTAGATCTTTGAAGGGCCAGTTCATCTCAAACCAACAATAATGTGGCTGACACTCCCTAGAAAATTTGGAAGGTAGCCAATACTTAGTGCAGGCTTACTGAAGGCCAAGCCCTCTCATTAACCCTTTATGCATTTAATCCTCATGATGAACTCCATAAGGAGGTACTACTATTCTCTACTACATAGATAAAGCAAATGAGTCATGAAGGCTAAGTTGACATGCCTGAGGTCAGACTGCTAATAAATGTTAGAGCTGGGATTTGAACCTAGGTGGTTGGGCTTCAGAGCTGCCTTCCTGTTTTCATGGACAAGCATGTCATTTTGAATCATATTCAAGAAGATCAGGAGCAGAAAATGTTATGCATAAGCTACAGGGAAGATGACCATCCTCTTCATCATCTGACTGTGGTCAAATTTAGAAAGCTGTGAGCACAGGCCTCTAAAGTTCACAACTGGTTCTCAGTCCTATAGAAATGTCAGAGAGAAGACTAGATGGGTGGGGGGGAATGCCCAGTCCATACTGGAATTATGTTAGTCTAGAAGCAGAATGTGATGCAACTTTGAGAGGAAAAATGGGAATGTGTTCTTATTTGAGGACAAGAGAAAGACTCAAATGTGGAAAGGTTTCAACAAGTCTCTGGGAAGGCAACACATTATGCTAAAGTCTCTGGATTCTTCACAAGCAGCATTGACCCAGGAAAATTGGCTACATGCAATACCACCAGTCAAATTCCACTGGCACATAAGTCCAAGGCAACAAGTGTCTTGCCTACTTATTTCTGGGGTTGTTATGGAGGGCTAGGAAACTGACAGAATAAAATGACAGTGGTGTGTGTGTGTGTGTGTGTGTGTGTAAGTGGTGGTGGTGGGGAGGTTGTCTGCCAGTCCCTGTTCACGGCGCCATTTGCCTGTCTAGCTTCACGGGCGGGAGACAGACGATCAGGGACTCATGGCTGAGCTGGGAAGCAGTATCTCGTTTATTAATCAGATACATCGCCTTTTATACATCTCTTCACTGAAGTGGCAAGCGAAAGGAAATGACTAGGAGAGGGGGTGGAGCAAAAAAAGAGCTCGAACAGAACATAGAAAGCTTCCATCTAACCAGTGGGGATTAAACCAATACCCTGAAGGCAGGGCGGGACCCAGGTAAAACAGTGATTATGTAAATAGACCACATCGTAAGTAATACAAGCGAACCTAATGTGATGATCAAAACAGAAGGTCTTATAAGCAGAATTTAGAAGCATACCAACAGTTGTCTATGAAAAATGTTACTAGATACATTCAAAAAGCAGAATGTGCTCAGGTCTCTGAGAGTAGTTGGAGTCAGTACCATTTCAAGTCATTTGAACAGACTCAGGGAGGTACAAACCACTAGTCTTTTCTTTATTTTTATTTTTATTAGAAATCAAACTCTTTGCCCAATTTTAAGAGTGATATTTGTTTTATTCCCTGTTTTTTATTTTTATTTTTTTATTGTTGTCATAGCTGTTGTTGTTGTTGGATAGGACAGAAAGAAATCAAGAGAGGAGGGGAAGATAGAGAGGGGGGAGACATAGACACTTGCAGACCTGCTTTCCCACTTGTGAAGTGATCCCTCTGTAAGTGGGGAGCTAGGGGCTCGAACCGGGATCCTTAAACTGGTCCTTTTGTTTAGCATCATATGCGCTTAACCTGCTGTGATACCACCCAGCCCCCACTAGTCTTTTTTCTTCAACCCTCATGACCAAAGCAAAAAGTAAAGTTTAGTACATAACCTTTCTTGGACAAATGTTATGAACTGTTCCCTCCAGGCAGCAGAATTTGGGAACGAAAAGAACTATCCAAGATATTAAAAAAAAAAAAATGAAGGGTATGAGTGGTGATATAACCAATAGAATGCATATCTTACCATGCATAATATGGACTTGGGTTCAAGTCCATGGTCACTACCTACAAGGGAGAAGATTCAAAAGTGGTGGAACAGTGATGCAAATGTCCTCCTCTCTTGTCTCTCATCCTGTATAAAAAAGTGAAAGCCATTTAAGAGAACCAGACAATTCCCAATAATGACATGGATAGTGGAGTTGGAGATAATTACATTTTGTACCAAATTGGGGGCTAATACAGAAGAGCAAAGCACAATTCAGAATGCCTGGGCTACATTAAGGCTGTGGGTCTAATAACAGGCTTATGTAATTTAATGAGAGAAACATGAGTAATAAAACTAGGAAGATAAATGAAGAAACAAGAATATTCCTGGAGGGCCTGGGATGGGCTTTTGAATGATGGGGCAGTTAGTTCTCCAAATTATAGGGGACACAGCGATGGCACTGGAGCTAAATACATTATTCTCACTCCTATGCAGCAAATTTGGAGGTTTTATCTTAACAACATGCCCATGTCGAGCCACCTATTAGAAAATCAAACTGGACAGGATGAAAAGGTTGGAAGGCCCCAGCAGAAGTCAGAGCCACATGAAGATCTGACATTATCAGCAACCAGGACTATGGTCCTCCAAAAGGGAAAAAAAACTCAAAATCACATTCAGAAAGATGAACAGAAATCCAGAGGGGAGCTAGGAATGGCTGCAATGAAATGTTTCCAAATGATGGCGAAACAGCAAGGATTTAAACCTGGCAGTGATTTGGATAACGTTTCTTGGTGGTGTTTTTCTTTTTTAAGTTTTTAAAAAAATTTATCTTCCTTTTTGTTGTCCTTGTTGTTTTTCATTGTTGTTGTAGTTATTATTGTTATTGATATTGATGTCGTCATTGTTGGATAGGACAGAGAGAAATGGAGAGAGGATGGGGAAGACAGAGAGGGGGAGAGAAAGACACCTGCAGACCTGCTTCACCACCTCTGAAGCGATGACTCCCCTGCAGGTGGGGAGCAGGGGGCTTGAACTGGGATCCTTATGCTGGTCCTTGCGGTTTGTGCCACGTGCGATTAACCCACTGCACAACCGCCCGACTCCCTATTGGTGGTATTTTAAGGAAGTTATATCAGGAGGAAATCACTGAGCAGAGCCCACTCAGTCAAACCCACAGAGAGAAGAGTAGCAATGATCTGGGATTGGGCAAAGAAACAGGAGCAAACTTAACAAGAGGAAGGTGAGAGCTGCTGCTTCTGCCTCAATTCCTCCTTAAGGTTAATTGCTTGTGTGCTCCCTCCAATTTGGAGGGGGACAGGGGATGCACGGAGGATGTTTTCCCTCTCAAACATGTGAAAAAACTATTTTCAGCTGTTTTTTAGGAAGGGAGGAACAAGAGCATTCCTTCCACAAACCACAAGAAACCTTCATAAATATGGCCAGAAATTGAAAGTAAATTTGTTTTTATGCCACTGAAGTGATTCAGGTCTTTTCAGAGTCACCTGAGGGCCCTCCAGACTGACATAATAACAACTCCCTTAGGACAAAGTATATCTGAATGTTGTACTGATACTGCAGCTGACAAAGCAGTGCCAGGCAGGGCACCCAGCTCATGGATTTCACATTTAAAATGCACTCCTGAATTAGATCAGCTTGATAAATTAGCTTCAAATGAGAGCCACAGCCTCTCGATCATCAGAAGTTTTTTTTTTTTTTTTTTTTGAGTTATCCTGTTCTCTGCCTTATAAAGCCAATGCTTTGTTGTTCTTATTTCTAAATTAGGGAAGAGAAACACTGGTTTTGTAATTGTACTGGCCACAAGACTTACCTGATCAACAACACTGAGTAATAAGATTGGAAATTCTCTTAAAACTTTTTGCACATTATTTGGTTACAGTCTCCATATGGCAAGAAGGCAAGGGTTTGAGAAAGCCTTCCATTCCCCATTCCTTCCAGTCCCCCCCCCCCACATATTTAATCCATGCGCTTATGTCAAACTTAATTACAGGACTTTTGGCATAAAATAACAGTCCACATCCTCAGAGAGAAGAACTTAAGCAGTTAATATGTGCGATTGAGTGAAATTGCTTTGCTGAATGTTTATGGGTAACCCAAGACCAGTGAAATGTGCTGATACTTTAACCATTTCAGTGCTGAATGTGTGCCAAGATGCTGAGAAAGAGAGGGGGGAAAAGAAACCCACAATAATACTTTTTGATCTGCTGTGTATTGTATTTCCTGAAACTGAGTGTTGGGTAAGAGCATTTTATGGTACTTTCACAAATAGGTTTTGGAGGGGAAAACACTAAAGTTAGAACAATTATGGAGCTTGTCACATCTTGGGGGAGTGCAGAGATTCAACCACAGCGCACCAAGTTTAAATCCATGTCTGTTTCTGCAGAAAATCCTTTGGCACATTGAAGCTCCCTACAAGGGGCCATTAATTTTTGCCTTTGGGTTTTTCCCTACTCTCTTGGACCTTTTCAAACATTTCCCCTTTTCATTCATTCTCAGTTTATTGTGAACGATTTAAAATTGTAGTGATTTCAGAACTTAAAATGACTCTACCTTCCGCTTGACCATCTTTGATGAAATCAACTCCTAACTGTTAAAAATTTCTTTTGTCTAAATCAGTCACAGTAAGACTTGCTTCTTTTAGACTAGAAGAATCTCTTAAAATATAAAATCAGCTGCTTCATTTCTTCCTTTATCCAATGTCCATCTTATATCAGAGAAATTTAGAGCTACTTCTGAACTCACACTTGTTTCATTACCTTTGTTTCAGAAAACGACCCTATTACCACCTGGCCCATAAATGCCAGTTTCTAAACATTACTGTTTCGGAAAGCTTTTCTGCATTTACATGCTCCATAGAGCCAAACTTCTGTCCTCCAAAATCAGTAGCCCACAGATTTCTGGGGTATATACAACACTTATCCCAAGGATGACAGAATTCCATTGCATCCTCTCCATCTAAAGTCATTTGCTGAATGAGTCAGGAGCTCAAGCTTCTGTCTGGGTTTAAGCAGTGTTGCCCATCTGCACACCTTTCTCCTTCTGAGGCCTCCTATTTTTATAACTCCTTGGAGCATTTGCACCCTTTCATCTTACTGGCTTGCATCTTAATGTGCTATTTCAAAATGCTCCTCAAGTCTTCTCCCTTATGTGTTTCTCTAAATTTGATTAGGCTTATACTTCAGAGTTATTTTCAGAGCTATCATTTAGTTCAGCAATTAGAATTCCTCTGTTAATAAAAATGCAATAATATTGTGGTACTTAAAGAAGAAGAAGATGTGTGTGAAAGTGCCCACATGGCCCTTTGCCGGATCCATAGAAGACATTCTGTGAAAGTGAACTAAACTGCTCATCAAGATCTTTCTTCATTCAAGGTATACTGAGCACTTAAATGCAACTATACATGGTCACAATACCTTGAATCATACTAAGAATCGAGGGTTCAGATCTGGGAGTCTGTAATTTTGTTAAAATACTCCCAGGTGGGTGAATGCATGCTGTGAGAACTCCCTACATTTCAAGAACTGCGTTAGGAGTTTCACACACAACTACCTAGACATGCGGTATTAGTATCTCCTTGTATTATTTTTTAATGCAGGTTATAAATATGTAGGTTGGAAAGCCATGCCTTCAAAACTCTTCAGTTCTTTAAGTATTTCTGTAATACATTAAGGTTATATTCAATAGTATGGAGACTTGGGAACTCTCTATATAAATGGACATTCTTGCCTAATTCCTCTTCACTACTCAGGTCCTGGAATAAAGCTATTTTGTCAGGGGAATTTTCCCTGACACCCCCAAGTAGCAATATATTATTTTATAGCCTGTACTTTTTATTCTTTTTGTGATATTGATGATAATCTGAAGTTACGCATTTATTGTGAGACTAACCCTCAGGACTAAAAATTCCAGAACATTGGGATCCTGTCTATTTTGTTCAATACTCTAGGCCCAGTCAGTGTCTTGCACATAGTAGGTACTTAGCAACATTTGTCTAAAAAGTTATTTTTTATTACAAAAGCTCATAAATTATTTTTTTTTTTACTGTGGAACAAGTTACTGCTGTGTAACTTTTGGAAACATCTTTACCTCACAAGTTATAGAATTATTATTGCTATTATTATTATAGAATTATTTTTTTTGGGGGGTGTTCCACTGGCCAGCTGCAAAAAAAGGGAACAGAAGCCCTTGGTTGCTTTCACCTCTAGGATAGTTCTGCTGCTGGGAATGGGAGAAGAAAGGCTAAGCTAGAAAAGTTCAAATATCAGACAAGTCTGGGAGGTGGGGACAGCTGGACATGGGAAGAGAGTGACCTCGGTGTCTTCCTGTCTTTACTTCCTGTCTCCCCAGGAAGTGTCAGTCAGAGATTTTCAGGAAAGGGTGTTGTCATGGTAACTCCAATGACTCTTCCTCTCTAGGCTGGATAGAGACAAGTGCCCTTATGTGTCCCTGCTGTCCCCAGCCTGGTGGAAGAGGGCAGTCGCTCTGAAGTTTCAGATGCATCATGGAAAATCCATAGTAGACCCTGTCTAACTGACAGAACTGACTATAGAATCTTAGTGGCAAAGATTCAAGCCCATGAAGCCATGGCGCCTGTTCTTGCACTAATTAAAATTTAATCTGTTAAAGTCATTTTCTTGATAATATGGGAACCCTCTCTCGACTTCTGCAAGTTTCAAAGATCCACTAAAATAGAGAATGCTGTATTTTTGCACTGTTTCTATGTATTAGATTTCATACCCCAAAAAAACATTTTTAAAAAGGGACACTAGATAGCATAACCATAATTTATCATCCAAACTGGGACACTTCAGAGAGAGAATGGAAGCGCTATTAATAATTGCAGTGGGACAAATGCTATAAACTGGCCTGTTGCTGGCAAGCTGGGATGTGTAGTCAAGAAAACCATTGAGTTAGGTCAGATCAAGTGCACTGAGGAGGCTACAGGTAATGGAAGACAGGGCTGTACCTGTGTGACGCCATGATTGTGACAGTGCTTGGTATACTGTAGTTGCTCAAGCCTACTAATTGAATGATCAAATCTAAAATTGTCCTGGGGTGTGCTTAAATGGATTTTGGGTCCATGAAAACAAAGAAAACTGAACAGCAGGGAGACTGTATGGAAGGGACCTATGTCTTTCCCACTTCCTAAAGTGGGCAGGTACACAGAGCAGAGGGAAATGTGGGGTCTGTGTTTACTTGTTCCTTCCTGCTAGCAGTTAATTGCTATCTGTTTTGCACACCCTGAGGGGAAATGTGAAGTTGTTATTGATATTTGCATATATATCCTTGGCCTGCATATTTTGATAACATTCATTGGTGGGAACCCATTTCCTAAAACTCACGTTGATGTGCGTGAGTTTTGGGAAACGGGTTCCCACCAATGAGAACTCTCATTTCATGTTGCACATGAGCTGGCTGCAATGGCAAAATAGTCAGTTCAGGTAGGTACAGCCTGTAGCCTGCCCAGACTCGCTAGGCCACTTGTGTTCCCACCCCTCCTCCACTTGCCTGTCCAGTCCTTTAGGAAGAGTGAAAAGGTCCACTGACAGGAAGGAAAGGACATGCTCACCTTTCTTAGAAGGCATGGTCACTCTGAGTGACACCAGAGTTAAACGTCCAGAGGCCCCAGAGGACAGGGGTGAGACCTGGCCACAGTTTCCTGTCATTCACCTTGAACCTCGCCTTGGAGCTGACCAGAATCCATGCCTTCCTTACCCCTGGCCGCCCGGCACTTCTTCCCATGCCTTGGGAGTGATCCGTCTCCTCTGACAAACTCAAGATTCCAGGCCGAACTTTCCCATGCCACCGTCCCTCAAAATAGCCTGAGCTGAGCTGTATTTATAGCCGTGTGAGACTCTAATGGGCCAATTTGTTTGAATTTCCACTGCTTTTGTGTTGAATGTACCCCTCACCCGTGGACAGTCTCTTTAGGCCTTTATTGATGGGGTGTGTTAGGGTAGAGGGGGCCATGTTCAAGATGGTAGCTGTATAGAGCTTGGGGGCTATTTTGCATATTTACTGTTCTTTAAAGCATTTTTTTTTTAAAGAGAGAAAGAGAGAGAGAAAGAGACAGAGAAAGAGGTTTCTGTAAGTAGCCCGGACAATGAGAACAAGACCGGCTGTATGCCAAGCACGGGATCCTGGCCAAAACACATATCATTAGCTTGGACCAGCTATAAGCAAGGAAATGAGAAACATATGTTGGAGAGCAAGGTTAGGAGGGAGAGACTATGGGTCAGTGACAGTCACCCTAAAACTTTTCCCTTGTTCTTTGGCTGTGGCCTGATGGTGTCAAATGTCATTTCAACTGCCTTGATTTCTCATGGTGGGGCTGCCTGGGCTTTTTCTTTTCTTTTTTTTCTTTTTTCCTTCCTCCTCATGCTGTTTCCTGATTTTTAATTTTTATTTACTTATTTATTTATTTTTAACAGAGATTAGTCAGGGAAGAGTTTATGTGACAGCTTTTCTCAGTTTTGGGAAAATCACAACCTGGTTTCCCATGATGCTCTCAAAATGCCTCACTTTCCCTAAAGTCTTTTTTTGTTTTTTTCTTTTTGGTCTTTGGGCTTGTTTGTGAGGAGAGAAAAAGGAGGAAGGCTTTGAAAGCAGTTCTTGCTGTTTCTTTCTTAAATATAATTAGACGCGCCTCATTACCTCACACTGAAGGACTTTTGTACTTTTTCTGAGCTGGGTTTCCTGAGATCTCCAATGGGCTACAGCCTGTTGTCTCCACTCACATTTTATCATATTAACAGTTATTCTTTCCCCCACACATTTGTTCTCTCCTCTTGTTCTCCCTGACATATCTGGAGTTGATTTTCTAGTCTGAAGGCCACACCCAGGCAGTCAGTTGGGGGCTAGTGTCCAATGCAGGGCCTCTGTTCCTTCAGCCCTTCCTAGCCTCTCTCTCTTCCATGACACACATTTTTCTGTAAAGTTTTCCTTGGACAGTTTGCTAACAAGCTTATGCTCTCTTCCACTCCAGGGTCAGGACCCTTGCTCTCTATAAAACCCAGATGAGGAACTACATCACATGAAACTCAAAAGTGATCCCTAGAGAACCAAGTGTGGCTACTGTTCTGAAGTCAAGGACAGTTCTGATGCCTCTGGGAAAACTCACCAGGCTTCATGTCCAGTATTTGACTGAAGTCACACAATAGCCAGTGCAATACCCAAAGCTCTCCAGTAAGGAAGTGCCTCAAACTAGGAGGATGGGGCTGTTGCAAGCCTGGGTGACAGAGAGTTAAAAGAAAGTATTCTTACATAAATCTCCCCAACCACCCTTCATTTTAAGATTTGGGGAATAGAGTAGGTTGGGATGGAAATTTTCTCAAATAATTAAATCATTTGGTCCTTGCTTATCTTTTGCTTCCTTCTTTGGGTCCTACACTGACAACAGACTTTGCTGTTAGTTTCTAGACTTCAAAAATTCCCAAGTGTGTGTCATGAAGGGTTTGGTCAGAGTCAAAGACTGACTTGAGGTGAACTAGATGTTTCTCCCAGGTCAACCATGTTCACTTTATGCAGTGTTTACTTAATCTTGTTTCTATTTTATAATTGTAATGTCTGGATAGCAGGTCTTTTTTTTCTTTGTATGTAGACTTTTTTGATCCTATAAGGAATTCTAAGTGTGTGTGTGAAGGAGAGAGAGAGAGAGAGAAAAAGAGAGAGAGGTGGAAGTGAAGAGATTATAAGCCAAGCAATGGATATTTGGATATTTATGTTTTTTTGTTAATGGGGGTAGGATTTTGGTCAGGTGCCTGAAAAATTCCAATTTTAAGGGAATTCTTTTCCAGCTAATTCTATTATTCTTCCTTCCCATTATCTCCTTTCCTCCTTTTCTGTTGATTTCTCTTCCTCCTTTCATACATATTTTTAGTGTGTGTTTGCGTGTGCGTGTGTGTGTGTGTGTGTGTGTAGTGGAGAAGAGAGAGGGAGAGGAGAAATAAGAGGAAAAGGAGGAGAAAGAAGAAAGAGGTAGAAAGGGAGACTGACTGAAAATTTAGAGCACCATTCTAACACTTTATGTGGTGCCAGTGTTCAAACCTGGGGCCTCAATCATGCAAGGCATACACTCTACCATTGAGCAACCTTCCTTGCCAGTTTCCTTTCCTTCTTCAATAGTAGATGGCAGTTTGTAGTAGGTTTAAGTCATGTTTTTTTTTTTTTTCCTTTGACCCTCACTGTTTGCCTCTCATATCTCAAAGCAGCCAAACATGTCTCAAATCCATCATCTTGCCATCTCACCATCTCTTCTATCACCTCTCTGGTTCAGCCACATCTACTTTTGTCTGGAACTTTAAAAAATTATTTATTAATTTTTATTATAGAAACAGAGAAATAGGCAGAGAGAAAGAGAGAGAGAAAAAGAGGGAGAGAGAGGGCAAGAGGGGGGGGAGAGTGGGAGAGGGAGAGGGAGAGAGAGAGAGAGAGAGAGAGAGAGAGAGAGTTGCAGGAGAGAGAGGGAGTTGCTGTCTGTTCTACTGCTCATGGTTCATGAAGTTCCCTCCCTTCAGGTGGGGGGACTGGAGACTTGAACCCAGGTCTTTGCATATGGTAACTTGTGCTCTTTACCTGAGCCATTACCTGGCCTCTACTTGAAATATCTTTTAAATGGTTACTCTACTTTCCCTCTTGCCTGCCTATGAATGAACAGCCAGAGGCAGTGTATAAAAGCCCAAATAAATTTAATCCCATTTTCCTGCTGAAAAACTCTTTCTACATATTTCTGTTTGATGCTGAGCTATATCTCCTTGCTCCTGTATGTCACAGCCACATAAGTTCACTTTCCTCACCAAACAAATAGGAGTCAAAACAATTCATACTCATAAGAATGGATGAGGAAACATTTTACATACCTAAACTGCCCAGACCAGTGTCTGACCATGGAAAGTACTTATTTAATGGAAGTAAATTTACAGTTTACATCTATGAATTTACCAAGGACTCCTCTGCTTCCAGGTCTTCACAAAAGTCTCTGTCATTTGTCTTTTTCTCTTTGTATGATTGACTCTTTATTAGACTTTATTAGACTTTCCACACTACGATCATCATCTCTGGCATTATGCTATTCCACTGCAGAATGCTGTGCCCCAGTATGGTTCCGTAGCCCCCATGTCCACTTGGTCGATTCCAAATTATATTCCTCCATGAGGATAATTTCTGGAACCATCCGTTCCACCCCGGTTCCATGGATGCCAGTTCTTAGCAACATCGCCCCGCCAGATATTCGTTGGGATGCGGCATCATCTAAGTTCATCTCCCACATCTACGCTCGACCGGACCTGCCAATATACGCGGATATCTTCGCCCACCCTGTCCAATGCTTGACGTCTCGTCACCCAATCTGGTCCCCTATGCCTACACTGAACTTCTCTGTTCCAGTCTCTTGGAAACAGAGTTGGCAGTCAGCTGAGGTAAAGAACAAACACCTCATCACAGACCCCTGCAAGCGTCAACCCGGCTTTGACCTAGCACGTTATGATTGGGCCCTCCTCAATCGCTATCGAACAGGCCATGGCCGGTGCGCCGCTATGTTCCATCGCTGGGGAGCCAGAGACGACCCGAACTGCCCCTGTGGCTACAGACAGACTATGACCCACATAGTCAACGACTGCCACCTCTCCAGATTCAAAGGAGGTCTCGAAACTTTACATCAGGCTCAATCTGATGCTGTTGACTGGCTACGGAAGAAGGGCAAACGCTAGAAGAAGAAGAAGACTTCAAGTTTAAGTTTAAATATTAAGTCACAGAAATCATCTCTTACCAGTCTATTCAAATAGGTTTCCCTCCTTTTTAAAAAAATTTTTCTTTTGCCTTTGGGGTTTTTGCTGGGGCTTGGTACCTGCACTATGAATCTACTACTCCTGGCGGCCATCCTTTTTCCATTGTTGTTGCTATTATTGTTGTTGTTGGATGGGACAGAGAGAAATTGAGGGAGGGGAAGACAGAGGGGGGAGGGAAAGACAGACACCTGCAGTCCTGCTTCATGGCTTGTGAAACAACCTCCCTGCATGTGGGGAGCCAGGGGCTCAAACCGTGATCCTTGTGTAGTCCTTTTGCACTATGTGTGCTTAACCTAGTACACTACTGCCCTACCACAGGTTTCCCTCCTTCTAATCCCTAATCACTTTATCTTTTTTTTTTTTTTCTGCAAGAGTCTACTTGTTCCCTTCACAGCACCTTTTGCAATTTGTAATTAGACATTTTGTACCTGAGGGCAGAGTCATGTCTGAATATCATTATCAAGCACAAGATATATTTATGGCATGAATGATCAAGTTAAATCTAGGTCCTTATCTAGCTCCCTTACTATACCTCAGCCACCCCCAGTCCACCTTGTCTCCTGTACCACCTCCTAGGTCCAAATACTGTATTCATTCATTCACTCATTCTCTCATCCTTTTGCTAGTACAGTACCTGGCCTCCTGGTAATAGAAATTTTTGACTCACCAAGGGGCTGCCCCATCACTCCATAGGTCCTCCCTTTCCTCATACTTGTGGGTCCTTTGAGGGTCTCACACTATCATTTATATGTAAATGATAAATAATAGAATATGTAATGCCCAAGGTGAATTTGACGACTAGTAACTCCTCATTGGAATAGTTAGAGTATTTAGGAATGGATTAATTCATGATCTATTATTAAGAGATCAATGTCCATGCAATTGCTCCATAGATATCCAAGATCTCACAGTTCTACCTGAAAGCCTGAAATGAGAGAGCAAGAAAACAGGTAGAAGTGAAACCATGGCTCCTTTTTATCTTTGTTTTTTTAAATCTTTATCACCACCCTTTATGTGTGCACATTGTAATATGAAACTGTGACACATGAATTACGAAGGGGTAACCTGACCTGTCCTTGTGAATATTTCTCTCATAGTCAAGAACACCAAAATGGAAAATGACCTCGACTGAATATTTTATTATTTATTGATTGATAGCCTCTGTGCACTTTGCTAATTACTTCTCTGGAAATCATTTTGCTTTAACATTTGCCAGAATGCTGCCACCTTTGGGAAAGAATGTGGCAGTGTGATGGAATATAGCCAACATTAGGAAGGGCAAAACTTCCAGGAAGGACTTCTCACTGAAACCCCACCCTGCAATCGACTACATGATGAAGGCAGTGATGTAATCATGAGAAATAGCACAAGACTTGCATCAGAGCAATTCTTTTCATACGTGGAATAAGAATAAGACAAATTAGCTTTGTCATTTCATTTTTGGCTCCACCCAGACTTGCACATTAGTGTGACTGACACAGAAGCAATCTACCAACACATTTGAGATCTTATGCCATTAATATAATCTGAAGGTGAAATATATAAGTTACCCAGTCCAAACTATTCAATGCTTAAATCAATTAGGGAAAGCTTAAATAGTAGCACCTTTAATAAGAAAGTTAAAAACTAAATAAAAATAAAAAAAACCTCTTCCATTCAATGCAAGAGACTCTTTCTAAAACTTGTTTGGTTAGGGATCAGAGAGTAGATAAATGGGTTTTATTTAAATATATATTTAAATATATATACATATATATTTAAAGATTTTCATAGTCATAGTGGAAACTTTGGAAACAGAAGAGAATATGTTTCATTTTTTTCTCCTTTTCCCACTTTTTTCTTTTAATGTGGCATCAAGAAATGAAGCCAGGTTTCATATATGTGCAATCTTCAGTGACCAACCTGGCCTATCATTTTATTCTCTGTTTCTTTGGGAAAGGAAGAGGGGAAGGGAGAGAGGGAGAGAGGGAAAGAGGGAAAGAGGGAGAGAGAGAGAGAGACAGAGAGAGACTAAGAAGTGAAGAAACACAGAGGAGGGAGAAACACCAGGATTACTCCAGCAGCCATGAGACTGTGTATAAAAATATGAAAAGCATGGGACTTCTTCTCAAGGAATTTACAACTTAGTAGAGGAGACAGACATATGAACTAAATTTAATGTAATGCACTATTAAGTAAACTGTAGAAAAAGGAGTAGTGACAAGTAGTTGAGAAGACATCACAGAAAAAGAGCTAAGGTACTGCCCATGATAGCCTGAAGCTTTATGAAAGAGAAGTCCCTATCAGTAAAAACAGGTTCCCTGGATATAACAGAGAACATTTTTACCTGGTGACAATTTCTTTCTTGTTTTGAGCTGAAATTCACTTTTTTTTTTAAGGTAGACAATACCATGTGCTTCTTGATTTATCCTCAGGAACAATGAAAATTATTTTAATCTCTCTCACATATACTAATCTTCACAATTCTGTGAGTGACATTTCTCTCCCATTTAAAAGCATCTTTGTCTTCCCTTATTTCAGACTAAACATACCTATTTCTTCAATTCTGTCACCTATGGAATGAGTCTTAAGTTCTTAGTTATCTGATCATTCTTGTTTTGATATACTCAGTTTTATTCATATTCATTCTTAAACACGGCACTGAAAAGGGGACATACTATTTTAGATACACGTTGAAAGGTGTGTTAGTTTATTTCCTTGTCATTCATCCATCCACCCATCCATCCCTTCTTCCTTCCATCTGTTTATCTATCTACCCAAATAGCCATCCATGTGGTACTTAATTAAAAACGTCTATGATATTAGCTAATAACTATTCCAGTTACTACTGGAGAGGGAATGAAATGATGAAAAAAGTTCAAAGAAAGTGAAGTTTAGTGTTTGGAGGGTAGTAAGTTTTTACCCACACATATTAAGATTTCCTTTGTATTTTTGGCAGTCACCAATCATATAATTAGTGTTTACTAAGCTGGTGGTCCCCCAGATTTCTAGCAGTCTCACAAAATCTATGCTGAAACAGAGTGCCCTTGTTTGTGCTTTTGGATTTTTGGAATCAGAGTTCAGAATTTCTCACTGATTTCATCCTCCAGTGTTTTAGTCAATAATGCCAGTTAATGGAATTCTTTTGGTGATCCAGATCCTGTTTTCCAACAGTAAGACTTTCTCTTGAATTCTAGGCCCACTGAAAACACAGGTAGTTTAGCTCAGAACCTAGGAGGTTATCAATACAGCTTTGAATCCAGGGAGCTTAATGATTATCAAGTCCTCATTTCTTTCTTTACCAAGGCCTTCAAATAAGTCAGTTTGGAACAAATGTGGTATTGAAATCAGAATACTATGTGCCCAAAGTATTTTACCAACTTACCAGTATAAATACTAAATAAACAAACACAAAAATATAATGTAGAACTGAGAACCAGGTTTTACTGAGCCCATGTTTACAGTGGGATCAATCTCCTAATGTGGAAATTGGCAGCTCCAGAAGGTTTGGGAAGGAGAATCCCCCTGCTCAGTTCAGATATACTAAATCAGCAGATTAAGCCTCCAACTGTCTCTGGAGCTGGAGAGAATAACAGTGTTCTTTATAAGCATCTTGGATTTCTACTTTTAAAATGAAATCCACTGGGTCCTATCAGTCTGTGGTTTGTCTGCTCTGGTTTTCGCAAACTCGAATGGGGTTGCATGGTGATTGGTTAGAACATTCTGCTCTTCGGAAGGGGGAACCCACTGACCCCTGACCACAACCGGTCATACAGAGAGTGTCAGAGGTGGACCAATTACCTAAGAGGACTGAGAAAAATCAAACAGAGCCCGGGCACAATGAGGGGAAAAAACACACAGCAGGCCCAGCTTTAGTTCCACTGCTTGAATTACCACTATGTCAATAGAAGGTGATAAATCAAGGGAGATATTTACTGATTAAAATTACAGACTCCTACGGGAAACTGTATAAACAGATTGAAGAACAAAGCCTTCAGGGACTGAGCCCAGCTAAATTCATCTAGACTTTGGCCAGTTATTTCTGTTTCTAGCCAACTCTTGGACCCAGAGGTCATGGAGGGAGCAAGTTGCTCTACGAAATCAGACTAACTGCATGGATCAAATATTTGTAGGAAAAAAATAAAGGCACATTGGAAAGAGACTTGAGACTCAGAATAGATCATCTTATTTCTTCTTCTCCACTTTCACTTCCTCTTTCTTTTCTTTTCAAGTCTGGTCTAGATGCACTAGAAGACCCAGAACACCTGTTCTGAGTGCCTTGTCTGCTAGTGTAAGTCTCACAGCCATAGATGTTGAAGGGAGAGTAAAGGAGACATAAGTGGACAGAAGTCCACCGCCACAGGGACAGTGAAGGCTGGTAATTGCCCTCAAAAAGTTTTTGATACTAACCCACTTTGCTCACCATTTCTTCTGTGCACATGTTGGTGGTGCTCTGCCATCCTGGATTTACCAGGCGTTTCACATGGTCAGTGTCTTTTTTAAAAACAAAATTTAAATTATCTTTATTTGATAGAGACAGCCAGAAATTGAGAGGAATGGGAAGATAGGGAGAGAGAGAGAGAGAGAGAGAGAGAGAGAGAGAGAGAGACACCTGCAGTCTTGCTTTACCACTCATGAAGCTTTCCCTCTGCAAGCACACTGCAACATGTGCACTCAACCAGGTGCGCCAACACCAGGCTCCCATGTGGTCAGTGTCTTTACTGCTACTACTGTGCTCCTCTTGAGTGAGAAAAATGCTTTCAGAAAAGTCTGGGAGTAATCTGAATGAGGATGGCTTACCTTGAGGTTGTAGTTCAGTTTTCTCATTCTTTCCTCCTTCCTTCCTTCCTTCCTTCCTTCCTTCCTTCCTTCCTTCCTTCCTTCCTTCCTATTTTTTATTTTTTCTCCACTTCTGCCTGTGTAAGTGAGCCCTTCTCCCTGAACCCTCTCTTCTGATTGGGGCAGCACAGGCTCCTATCTGATGGATTGGGGGGGAGGGTTTGGGAAGAGGGGAGGCTACATAGGGCTGGGCAACATCACTACTGTCTCCAATATCTACCAGAGGTCTCTAGACCACACTTAGGCCCTCCTCAGTCAAATTTCACTCCATCTTTTTGTGCATTTTGACTATGAATATGTAATTATCACTCAAAAGGAACTGGCAAAATATACTAGAATAAGTAGACTTTGATGATTGGGAAGAGAGAGATCATTTATATGACACTACTAAGTCACAGAAGTGTTTTGGTCCTATTAAGACCACTGTGCACAGCTGGGTGGTTTGCAGATTTTGTCAGGGTGTCCAAATTGAGGGGACACTGTGAGATGAAACCAGGCAGTGATCTGCCTGCAATGTTGCCTTACCCACATGTATGTTCAGATACAGGGCAATGAACACCTAGAGGGACAGGTAACTTTTTTCTGTGTATGCCAAGAAAAATTGGTCACTGCAACATATAACCCAGGGTTTTTTTGTCTCCCCAGTTGAATACTCTCTCTCTCTGTTTTCTCCACAGGGAGAAAACATAAGGAAGCATAGAAATGATCCCTGAAAGTATAGTTAGAGTGTCACTCTCTATCTAAATGGCACAAAGTATAGAACAGGCTGATTCTTCTGACCTTTTCCTTGGCACTGGGAGCAAGAGAAGGGTGGAGAAGATCCCAACTAGATTAGTTAGAAGTTCATTCTTTGCCTTTTAAAAGACAGTCATGGATAATAAAATGCCTGTATAATTATTCTGGCTGGCTCTCCTGTTCTTTTGCAACTGGGTTACTGTAAAGTGAGGTGAATGTTCCTTTTGTTTTGTTTTTTTTTCCTCCCTAAAGGGATTTGTCAAGTAGTCCCTGCCTGAGTGAGCCCCTTGTCAGGGGTGTCATTGAACCCATCTCTTTCCATCAGCCTCTAGAGATGGTTGATGTTACAGTTCGGACATCACATATTATATTAAGCTCTGGAAATCTCTGAGATGTCCTTTTATTGTTTTTTTTTCTTTTTCTTTCTTTTTTTCCTCTTGAAGGAAGTGATGTTTATAGCTGCTATGCTTGACTGATCTGCCCATCGAGCATCCTCTGAGCAGTTTTCAGTCTGTGGGTTTATCTCCAAATGGAAGTCTGTTTTGGAGATGGGGTGAAATACGATTTCACAAACTGAGAAGGTGAAACTGGCTGTTACAAACTGTGGGGGCGCTCCAATCTTTGCTTCTGCGCTGTTTGCCTAAAAAAAAAATTCTCTCTGCCCTAGAATATCCTGGCCTGGAGCCCTTTAAATTAAAAACAGTTGTGAAACTGGCAGCAATTTAGAACTTATGCCAGCGCATGAATCTGTAAAGAGCAAGGCCTCAGGGATGCAGGTCATGTGTCTATAAAGAGGCCTGTTTTGTATCCTTGGCGTTTACTGAGGCAAGCCTTTGGCCTACTGCTTCTTTTCTCTCCTTGTCATAGGCTAATGTCAACTCTATCTGGTTGTTTCCCACACTGTCTTCTAACTTAACTGCTCACCTGCTTCCCACTTTTTTTGGGGCCCAAGGGCATGTGTATTTTTCAGGGTCTCACAGGCCTGAGATAAAATATGAGGCAGTAGCCAACACGTTAGGGTGATGATGCAGTTACATAGGAAGCCTGCACAGAAAAATGTAATCCCAAGCCTAGAAAATCCATTTTTTGAAAAATTAAGAGGTTCTTTTTGCAGCTAGAGATATGACACAGTGGGACTAGTACATGCTTAGTGAACCTGGGTTCAATCCCCAGTACCACATAAGCCAAATTGGCATTCTGGTCACATTATTTTTTTGTCTGTTTCCATCTTCCTTCCTTCCTTCCTTCCTTCCTTCCTTCCTTCCTTCCTTCCTCCCTCCCTTCCTTCCTTCCTTCCTTCTTTTCTCCTTTTTTTCTTTCTTTCTTTCTTCCTTTTTTTTTTTTTTTCCTCACTAGGGTTAATGCTGGGGCTTGGTGCTGGCACTGTGAATCCACCACTCCTGGTGGCCATTTTTTCCTTTCTCTCTCTCTCTCTTTTATTAGACAGGACAGAGAAAAATTGAGAGAGGCTAGGGTGATAGAGGGTGAAAAAGAGACACCTGTAGAGCTGCTTCACCACTGTGAATTGGACCCCCTGCAGGAGGGGAGCAGTGGTTTAAATCCAAGTCCCTGTGCTTGGTAATGCTTAAGGGGTGTGTGCCACTGTCTGAGCCCCTTGTCTGTTTCTTCTGCTCTCATTAAACACATAAATAAATTGTAGAAGAACTTATGGGGGCTGAAGAGATATCTCACTGAGTAGAGCATGTGCCTTGCTAAAGCACATGGCATAAGTTCAACCCTAGAACCACACAGGTGGTGTTATGACATAGAGGGAAGCTCTGGTGCTGTGGCCTGTCCCTCCACCCCCATCTCTGAATGAGAAACCACCCTGGAAGTTTAACAGGACCCAGCTACACACACACACACACACACACACACACACACACACACACACACACACACACCCTTTTTTATTTAATTAATTTTACAAGAAAAAGAGCCCAGAGCACTGCACTAGCATATGCAATACTATGAATAAAGGCAGGATTTATAAAAAATGTTTTTGCAATTTTAATATTAGTGCAAATAATAGGCAATAAAATAGAGAGGTGAGCAATGTGTCCTGGAACCCCACCTCTCCGGAGCCCTGCCCCACTAAGGAAAGATAGAAATAGGCTGGGAGTGTGGATTGACCTGCCAACGCCCATGTCCAGTGGAGAAGCAATTACAGAAGCCAGGCCTTCCACCTTCTGCATCCCATAATGATCCTGGGTCCACAATCATAGAGGGATAAAGAATAGGAAAGCTCTCAATGGAAGGGAAGGGATGTGGAATTCTGGCAGTGGGAACTGTGTGGAATTGTACCCCTCTTATCCAATGGACTTGTCGATCATAATTACAACAATAAAAAAATAGAGAGGCGAGGGTAGAACTGTAAAATCCCACCTTGGTGTTCTTGGGCTGGCCATTTCTAAGTCAAGGAGGTGTAAGGCTACACTCCTCAAGTGAGGTTTTATCTCAAATGGGTGTGGTCAGAAGGAGGGGCCAGAGGCCCAGCCTGGAGGCCAGGGAAAGGTCACAGCCTGCACTCATAAAAAGTCTACTGGGGCCCACTTTTCTGCATGCTGCTCTCAATTCAAATCAAATAATATTGCATCTGCGGATCGCAACCTAATCAACACAGCGAGTGCCACCCCAGCATGCTTCACTTCAGACTGTGACCAGAGACTTCAGGTGTGGAATGACAACCCTTCAGCTTCATCACTCAGGTGAGACATTTCCTTTCATAGTATTCTCTAATTCCATTCCAGGTGTTCCACTCCTCAATAAAGTCCCCAAACCTAGATATAGTCCAGGTCCCTTGAGATAGAGCATAGGTTCACCCGTGCCCATAAACTAGGGGAAAATATATACCTGAAAGCAGAAGTACACAAGAGCATGCAAGGAATACCCCCAACACGTCATCTGCACTACTCCAGTCTTTAGGTCCATGATTGTTCAACAATTTTTTGGCTTTGTATGTTAACTCTCTTTTCAGCCACCAGGTTCTGGATGCCAGTGAGACTTCCCTGGACTGAAGACCCCACTAATGTGTCCTGGAGCTCCTCTTCCCCAGAGACCCACCCTACTAGGGAAAGAGAGAGACAGACTGGGAGTATGGACCGACCAGTCAATGCCCATGTTCAGCGGGGAAGCAATTACAGAAGCCAGACCTTCCACCTTCTGCAACCCACAATGACCTTGAGTACATACTCCCAGAGGGATAGAGAATTGGAAGGCTATCAGGGGAGGGGGTGGGATATGGAGATTGGGTTATGGGAATTGTGCAGAATTGTACCCCACTTATTCTATGGTTTTGTTAATGTCTCCTTTCTTAAAAAAAAAAAGCCTACTGACATTTCCTCTAGACTTCCAGTCAGCCTAGTGTGGTAGTCTTGTTTGGAGGGCTCTAAACAACTAAAGGAACCAGTTAATTATTAATATATTCTCTTTTACGTCTCCACACAACTCTATGAAGTAGACATCACTCTTGTCCCATACTACAGATAGGTAACCTGAGGCTGAGAGATAGTCATTCCAAGTCCACATACCTTGCAACTGTGACCCACTTAGATTTGAACCAAAGTCCACATATATCATTATTATAGATCATGCTTAGTTTATATAATTTGCTACATCCAGTGTTCAAAAAATATTCTTCATTTTGTGAGGAAGGAAGAACAGACCTCTGGATTTAGCATCATGAGAATTAGGTTTTAGGAGTAGATGCTGACAAACAAAAATAAAGAATGTCCATTTAAATTTTAAAAATAGGGTCAATTCCTCACCTGTAGGGGAGTTGCTTCACAAGCAGTGAAACAGGTCTGCAGGTGTCTATCTTTCTCTCCCCCTCTTTCTTCCCCTCCTCACTCCATTTCTTTCTGTCCTTTCCAACAATGACGACATCAATAACAACAACAATAATAACTATAACAATAAAACAACAAGGACAACAAAAGGGAATAAATAAATATTTAAACATAAATAAAAAAATAAGGTCAATTAATTTTTGTGACAGTAAAAATAGCTGAAAGGACAAAGAGATAGTTCAGGAGGTAAAAATGTATTCGTTGTCATGCAAGGTGGAAGGTGACTGAAGCTTGAGCCTGGCAACATATGGGAGGTGGCATGGCACTGGGAGAAGCTCCAGAACTATGGTGTCTTACCACCTCACTCCCCAGCCCCTGTCTTACTATCTGAATGAAAATGTTGGCCTGGGAATAGTGAAACTGTGCATCCATGAGACCCCCAGCTATTAAAAAATGAAAGTTGAATATGTGACATTTAAGACTTCTTGACAAAGTGAGTAAGACACAGGACAGAATCATGAACTATGGGATATGACCTCTCCACAGAAAATGCTTTGCAACCTCACAGGTGTGCATATTGGGCCTTCTATATCATTGCTTCCTGACTATCAGCACAACTACCCTCTCTTAAGATCATTCTTAAGAAAAAAATATGAATAGTAGTGTATCTAGTACTATGCAAGGCATAGAATAGGTGCTCAGCAAATGATTTGTTGATGAAAAACACAATTCCCTTCTTTTCAGAAAAACAAAACAAACAAAACAAAACTTTTTCTCATTTACAAGAACACTTGACATCTAAGAAGCCAGGTAGTGGCACACCTGGTTAAGTGTGTGTGCAAGGACCTGAGGTTAAGCCCCCAGTCCCCACCTACATCACAATAGCTTTACAAGTGGTAAAGCTGTGTTGCAAGTGGTTCTCTCTCTATTCTGCTTCTCTATCAAATTTTTTTGTCCTATAAAACACACACACACACATATACTTGACTTTTGAATGCTTTATTAATCAAATATGGCTTTTTCTTGATAGAAAAACATTAGCGGGGAGTCACTTATTGATGCTTCATGTAGGCTATATTTAAAAATATCAGCTATTTCCTCTAATAATAAAGTTGCTGTACAAGTAGGAAAAAAAGAGGGCAATAGAATGGATGCCCATTATATTATCTTCAAGCCTTTATTATACAGGTATTAAATTTGAACTCAGAGGTCGTCACACATGGAAAGTGTTTTCATCTGTAGCACTTCATTCTCCATTTTGTTGGTTCATTTAAGCCTGAGGTTTAAATTATCTCTCAAACTCTGAAAATATGTATAGATTCTTCTGAAAGTGAAAACTATTTCAGGGTTTAGGAGAATTTCTCTGGGAGTGAATGTGCTCACAGATTGTAGGCTGGAAGTTTGACCCTTCAAGAACTTTTAAAGGTTGTGGAAAGCCTGTAAAAATCCAACCAAGTTAAACTTGATGTGTTTCCTCTCAAGGAGAATATTTGGAAAAGAAACAGAGGGATGGAAGATTTGTGTGAAACACACACACTCGCGTGCGCGCACGCACACACACACACACACACACACACACACACACACACATGAACTTGTCTAAAATATCAAATTAAAAACTTCTTAAGGTGAGAGCATTTCTTCCTTTCTCTCATTTCTAGTTCATTCTTATCAGAATTTTTTCAGCTCTCAAAATGACATTTTCCTGTTCTGATCTTTTCTCAGATAGTAAGGAAGGATTTTTAAAAAAATTTTTACTTTTTTATTGGGCCAATGCAAACAGCGTATCAGTCTACAGAGAAACGTCAAGGACGGTTTAGAGTCCTAAGCCCTGACCCTCCTGCCCTCTCCTAACTATCTATTGACATTGAACTTAAAAAAAGCTACAATGCTGAGATGAGATAATGTTTTAGAATGAGGGAGAAAGGTTGTGGGCATAAGGGTGGAGGTAGGTGGGGGGAGGGCTTCACTAGTAAATGTGCTATTGGCCTGTTAGTTAAACTCCAGGGTTTTAAAAGTTCAGTTCTGCTTCAAGTATATGGTAAAGAAAAGAGGTCTCTTCCATAAGACCAGATATAAGCAAAAGAGTATCTTTGGTTGAGAGTTTTTCATCCTCTTTGAATGATGTTATTGCTAGAAATGTGAAGGAGCAACATTTTCATCACATTTGGTGTAAAAAAATGGCTACCTATCTTCTTTAGTACAATAAATGATTCACTTTTCACCCTGCTAGTCTCATATAAGGCAGATGGACTTGACATTGCACAGATTTATGATTTTTAACACAATTATTGAAAGGGACTTTCTCCATCACTTCACAGCTGAGTAAAAACAAAACAAAACAAACTCAAAAGAAGCACTATGTGTCTTCAGTTTTGATCCCTTTGTTCCCAGGATTCTACTAGCCGTGACTTCTGTTTACCCTCATTTAAACATCTCCCACCTGAAACTGTCAATTTGAATTACTTCCTTTCTAGTTGAGACCAGAGATAAGAAGAGATGGATTTCTCAGGAAACCATGGTTGTACTATTATGAAACCATCTGCTGTTTTTTTCCCCCCATCACTTGGTCCTAGATGTTCTAGAATAAAGTCCTGATGTCTCTGAAAACACTTCTTTGATTTTGCCATTGGCTGTAAGTGTTGTTGAGTTGACTACTAATCAACCTGGAACAAAACTTGAAGGAGAAAAGCTAGATTCCCTGGGGGTAGCGTTGATATCATATTAAGATGAGTCCTGGTACCCTTGACCCTCTCTTATTCCTTGATGGGAATTAATTTACAGAGAGGTTAGTTCTTGGCTACTTCTGTAAGACAACATGCTTCTTTGCTTAAACATAAAGAGCAAAAGGTTCTCTTAATGTGTCTACTTTCTAGAAGCTACAGGTTTCTACTGGGTCAAGCCCTAGGGAATACATGCCTTTTATGGGTGTGCCAAAAGCCAGTCAACAGCTGGGACAACTCTAATCACAAGATCACCATTCACTAGGGTGGGCAGATGCCACTGTCTCTGCCTCCTTTATGTTCATTGCTTGAGACACTTGAAATTAGGCTTGACATAGCACTAACAAATGTACTACAGAGAATGAGCCTGCAGTAGGCCCTAGGGAATGATCTAGAAGACTTAATATGTCTTTTCCATCTTTAATTTCCATGTTTCTAAATATTCTGGCTGCTTATAAAGTGTCAGATTGATTTTCAGGCAGACTGGTTAGTTTTGAAAGCACTCAGCAGAGAGGATTTGGCTTTCTGTAGTCATACCTCTTGACCCTCATGTAGGTACGTGATTCCCATGAGCAGTCCTTACAGCTCTTCTTCCACCTCTCTGGCAAGGGATCATGCTAGGTTCCCTCCCTAGATCCCTAACCAGCTTCTATTGTCTTGGTGCACTCTGGACTATTTCTATATCAAGTATCAGGCTAAATAAGTGATCCTGTAATGGAAGGGACTGACTTTCCATTCTCTTACCACTTCTCTGAAATGAGCCATATGTTCAAACTTGGTGGTAAGCTTGCCTAAGAATCAGTGTGCTGGTTCCTGCCCAAACATAATGAGAACCATGACTATTTCTTATCTGAAGTAGAGAGCCCAAGACTTGCCTTAAAGAACATGCCTTTGAAATCGGGAAGTTGCTGCTACATTGTGCAGTAGTGCAATCTCATGTTAAACAACTGGCAATTTCACTTTAGAAATGTCTGTTTTGGTCTGAGAGTATGGATCGACCTGTCATCGCCCATGTTCAGCGGGGAAGCAATTACAGAAGCCAGGCCTTCCACCTTCTGCACCCCACAATGACCTTGGGTCCATACTCTCAGAGGGATAAAGAATAGGAAAACTATCAGGAGAGGGGATGGGATACAGAGTTCTGATGGTGGGAATTGTGTGGAGTTGTACCCCTCTTATCCTATAGTTTTTTAGTGTTTCCTTTTTATTAAAAAATAATAATAAATAAATGTCTATTGGGGAAAACTTGCTATTTTTTTTTGATTATTGTTCCCACTGGCTTATCCTACTCTATCCTCACCATGACTTAAGGGAGTAATTATAGGCAATAAAATAGATACTGCTAAATTTAGGGAGAATGAAGGGCCCTTGGAGTTTCCAAATTTTCTTTCAGCTCATATACATATTACCTTTTTCTGCATGTAGGAAATAGAAACTGTTTTAGTTTTCCACCAGTAAAACAGGGGTCTAAATTACTTCTTGCATCATAGGATATATTATAACAACTCAACTAACTGGCCAACATTTTCACACAGAGCTTGAGATAAACTAAAAACAGGTGACCCTGATCAACATGGGTCTGAAGTTCAAAGGTTGGAATATATATATATATATATATATATATATATATATATATATATATATGTATTTATGAATATAGCTGGTCCCACATATCCATGGATTCTACATTCATGCAAGTAGAACTAAGGGACACCAAGGGATGATGATAAAGAATTTTAACTTCACTAGATTTTGGTATCTATAGGGTAGGAGACCAACTCCTTCCTATGGATACCAATGGATGAATAAAGTTATATTTTGGGGGGACTCAAGAACTATACATGGATTTTTTTTTTTGCATAGGGGTTGGTGCCCAACTCTGGTTGTTCAAGAGTCAATTATGGACTGATAAAATAGGTCACCTGGATAGTGCATCTGCTTTGTCGTGTGCTTCAACCAAGTTTAAGCCTGATCCCCCACCACACTGCAAGAAGCTTCAGTGCTGTGGTATCTTATCTTCTTTCCTTCTGTCTCTCTGTCTGCCTTTTTTTCTCTATGAAAAAGTTGAACCACAGTGGTGAAGCCCCAGGAGCACCAAACAAACAAATAACAAATGAACAACAAACAAAAAAGAAAAAGAAAAAAGGAATGAGTCAGTTGTATAAAAAGTGCAAAGGATCTTTCATGATGGCTAATGATGGTGTTTCTCAAAAGGGGAACAGGACATCTCCTTATGTACCACTTTTCCTTTGCCAGGGTGAAATATACAGCCATAGATGCCACTGTTGGCTGATGAAATGCTTTTTATTATTTTCCCAGATTTAAGGAGACAGCTTCCTATGAATCAAGATTCAAGGTCACTCACTGAATCAGTATGTTACGTAGAGGAAATCACATGTGGGTGAGAAATAAAAAGAGGTATGGAGACCACACGGCAAAAGAAGGTGACAGAGAGGTAAAAGGAAGAAGGCTTGAACTATTTTTTTTATTAGTGATTTAATAATGGCTTATAAGATGATAAGATTACAGGGGTATAATTCCACAGGCTTGGACTATTTTTATTATAAACTCTTTGAATTTCAACTAAGCATCAGTTAACTTTGGGCATGCAAAAATGTGTCAATTTCTAGAGTTGTCTTTTTTGGTTGCCACTCCCTAAAAAGGAAATATAAATCCCTGGTGGGAAAGGATCTTGTCCTGCCTGCACCTGCTTGATGGTGGCGCTGCCTTTTCTGAGTGTCATATTCAGAGGTGTAGGCATGGCATTATAGTCTCCTTCTTGAGCTGTTTCATCAAGAGTCTGTAAGTTTCATATGTAGCCCTTCTTAAAAATCCCCAAAATTAAACAAGACATATTTCTGAGGTTGTCAGCAGGTAGATCCACTGGTTTTTGGTAAGTAATCTCTCTGGGAGGAAGTCTTGGCTCTGATGTCTGTGTTGAACGAGCTGTGGCTCTCCCAGCTGCTCCCGTGCAAGTCTGTTCACTGGGCGAGAAGGCAGTGATGATATTGCTTCTAACAACCAGACTGAAGCATAGCCTCCGGCTGTCTTGCAAAGCCCCCTCCAAACAGCCTCTAATTAATTTTTATCCTGCCATCCCAATGAGTCTCGGGAGTACAGAAACCCCACAAAAAAAAAAAAAAAAAAACGCTCATCAAGCCATTTGGCGAAAGCTTTGACGTAACAGTTGTGGATGTTAGATCTCCAAAAGAAAAACTGCTGCAGGAAACACCCATGTGTGCACACACACATACACACACACACATGCACACACACACATGCACACACACACACATACACACATTTCCCTTACACCCCTCACCCTATTTAACTCCCCCCCTTCAGACTCTTGTCTTTTATTTTAATCATTTTATTGGGAGGGGGTATTAGTGGTTTACAGTATAGTTGTTGACAGAAGCGTGCAATCTCTCATCTCCCTGTGTTAGGTGTCTGCAAAACACTCTCACCCTCAACTTGGGTCCTTTCCCACCACCATGTACCGGGAGTCCCACATTTTCTTTTACAGTGGTTATAGTCAAACTTTTCTTGAGTTCCCTCCAACTCAAAAGTTTTTACACTAAGAGCCAACTAGAGATGCTCTGGAAGGTGAGGTGGGGTGGTGGCCAGGTACCTGCACTGGGCTGCCCCGGGGAGATGGACTGACTTTGGCAGGGGACCTTATAGCCTCTTTGTCTTTGCAGTCACAATGGGACAAACTTCTCTGTTCTGTGAAAACACTCTTTAATAGTACTAATCTTAGAAGCTGAGGGAAGGCTCCACAAAGAGGAATCTTACCCACTGAACACATCCAAGACATGGTCTTTGGGCCTCCCCATTTGGAAGCAATGTTTGCAGAAACTCAATCACGCTGGGTGTGTCCCTGATGGAGGTCCATACATAGTCCTAAAGGCCCCTGTTCAGGTCATTCTTCTTATTCCAAGGGATTCAGAGACAGACAGGCTCCTTCTACCCTGGCACAAGTCTTCACTTGATGCCTTTCCTCCAGATTGAAATCTAGCTTCCAAAACTTTATTCTACCTCCTTTTCAAAGTCCTCCTTGCCTATCTGTATCCATTCAGGATGCTTCTCTTGGGACCTCAGGATTAATGAAAATTTAGGAAGAGCAGTGGTTTGAAATGATGAATTCAGAGATGTTGAAACTCAAACCTGAGCAGCCTGCCCAGGGCTTCCTGGGTTTTCAGAACAAAAAGGTTGACTGACATTTCCCATCCTGAGGTCTCAATGGAGGAAAATGATCCAGTGCCAGCAGTTCTGGTGTGTATTTCAGGATCCGAGTGTTAAAGACAGTTCCTTGGGACCAGCTGGACTCGTCAGCCCCTGAGAAATGGGGCCATTGTTTCTAATGGGTTTCAGCAAGCTGACTTCTTGAAAAGAGTTAATCACAGAATCTTAGGCCTAGAAAAGACTTCTTTGATGGCTCCTCTGTGGCAGGTCCCAGTGAGGGAGAGCTGATCCTATTTTTGACAGCGCCCATAGAGCCCTACTCCAGTGACTAATGGCTCATAATTGTCCTCTTTAATTTTAACCTCATGGGCTGATGCTAGAAACAGACTTCCTTTTGCACAGCCCTTAGAGGAGGTAAAAAGACTGGCTCATAATATGAAGGGGACTGCTCATCTCTGCTGTGTGTTTCCCTGTCTCCTTGGAGGGTGGTGTGGCCCAGTGGTAAAGAACAAACTCTGAGGAGTCAGACACATCTGGGTCTGATGTTGATGTTTCCTAATTTACTACCTGTACTACTAAACTTCAGTTTCCCTGTTTATGAAATTAGAGAAATAATAGTGACCTCATTGGGGTGTTATGATGATTTTAAGAGATAATGCAGTACTGTGCACTGGCTCTGGCTTCTGCACACATAGAAAAAGGGGCCTGGGGCTGGGGAAGTGGCTCAGTTGTTGAGACTGGGCATTGTCTGTGTGCTACTTATAGCTCTGTGTAAACTTGTCCAGTTACTCTAGGGAAGGTACAACCTCTATGGTCTCAGTCCTTTAGTCTATACAACTCTGCCCTGTCTTCCACATAGAGAGGCGGAAGGTGAGGTGGAGTGTTGGGTATTTAAGGGTGAGGATCTTAGGTTACTGAAAGTTAATCATCTACCAACTCTTCCCTGGCCTGCTGCCCCAAGAGTCTCCTTTTAAGTATCAACTGGAATTTTGCTAGTATTCCCTGACCGGCCAATATTCCAATATTCTAGGAGTGAGGAGTGAGGTGAGGCAGGTTAAAGTTGATTTTTTCACTATTTTTTAAAAGGTGGCATGTATGCATGTCTATCTATCTATCTATCTATCTATCTATCTATCTATCTATCTATCTATCTATCTATCTATTATTTCTCTACCTTTACCTATCCCAGTACTAGAGAATGAATACAAGGTGTGGCACCTGTGGGATGTCACTGAATGACTCCTCGGTCCAATTTTTATTTTATATTTTGAGAGAGAGAGAAGAGAAGAGAAGAGAAGAGAAGGGGAGGGGAGGGGAAGGGAGGGAAGAGGAGAGGAGAGGAGAGGAGAGGAGAGGAGAGCTACACACACCACTTAGTCATATTTGGTACTGAGTTTTGATGCAGGGTATGTACAGCTGCCTCCCCAGCCCTCTCACTTTTCACTGCCAACATTTCTTAGGCTGTCAGTTCTAGTTTGATTTGAAAGAGACAATCCCCAGCTTGAAGTACCCCTCCATCAAGATGTAGTGCAGAATACGTTACATATGCAGTTGAGTCCATTGGACTATGTACAGGGTTAGGCCCTGGTTATCTTCTAACTCTGCAGCTTTCTTACCATGTAACCTTGGGTATGAACAATTCCTACCTGATGAGGAAACATGCCCTAGAGGGCATGGCTTGTTTGAGGAAACAATAAATGTTATGGTTTCTCTCTGGATAAAAGTTAACATTTTTACATATGTTTTTCTGAGGGTTTTAACAAACCCTTCCATGGAATTACAAGGTATATAGATCCTCACTTGGGAACTTCCATTGTTTGTCTTTTGAACTATGAGGTTGCTAGGACCACCCATGTACCGCTTTGCATTTAGTAAGGATTAGCATCTAATTAGATAATTTTATTATGGTTGCCATCAACTGGAGTTCCAAAAAATTTAAATTTATGATGTAATTGAACCTGAACTAGATTTTATACAATCTATACTGAGAGTCATATGTCTTTGATATATGCCATTGTAATTATTTTTTAAATATTTCTTTATTTATTCCCTTTTGTTGCCCTTGTTGTTTTATTGTTGTAGTTATTATTGTTGTTGTTGGATAGGACTGAGAGAAATGGAAAGAGGAGGGCAAGACAGAGAGGGGGAGAGAAAGATAGACACCTGCAGTCCTGCTTCACCACTTGTGAAGTGACTTCCCTGCAGATGGGGAGCTGGGGGTTTGAACCAGGATTCTTACGCTTTGCACTTTGGTTCTTGAGCTTTGTGCCATGTGCGCTTATTTTGCTGTGCTACTGCTCGACTTCCTCCATTGTAATTCTTTTTTTTTTTTCCCCTCCAGGGTTATTGCTGGTCTCCGTGCCTGCACCATGAATCCACCGCTCCTGGAGGCCGTTTTTCCCCCTTTTGTTGCCCTTGTTGTTGAAGCCTCGTTGTGGTTATTATTATTACCATTGTTGATGTTGTTCGTTGTTGGATAGGACAGAGAGAAATGGAGAGAGGAGGGGAAGACAGAGAGGGTGAGAGAAAGATAGACACCTGCAGACCTGCTTCACCGCCTGTGAAGTGACTCCCCTGCAGGTGGGGAGCTGGGGGTTCGAACCGGGATCCTTACACCGGTCCTTGCGCTTTGCGCCACATGCGCTTAACCCACTGCGCCACTGCCCAACCCCCTGTAATTCTTATCTAAGTCCAACGCATACTGCTCAGAGCTCCTTGGAGAAATTCCCTCTCATCTATCCCACTATCTATCTGGAAGCTGCAATTAGCCAAGGTTCACTTTGCTGAGCATTTCCAATTCTGAAGAAGTGGAAAGTTAAAGTTAGAGTTTCCATATGAAGAATACAGAAAACTGGAACACATGAACTTACTATATATATAGTCAAACTCTCTAAGACTTTTTGAGAATAATGGTGGTTATCACTTGTTGGTGGGTGGTGGTGGTGGATATCTATTTGGCTAAGATGGTGCACATGTGGTAAGGACAAGGGACAGGAGGCAGTAGCCAATAGTCACCTCCTTTGCATACATGTGCCACTGTATTTAATACATCTTCCCAACACAGATTTCTACATACTAGGTACACAATAAATGGAAGAGAAACAAACAATACATGTAAAAAAGCCAGACAAATAGAAATTAATTTTATTTCAAAGTAGCTTTATCTAGATTATGATCTTGTCATTATTATCAACTGACATCTATTTTTTCTTTAAATACATTTTTTTTTCTGGGCAGGGGCAGAGGTGCTATAGTTCAAATAGTATTCACAGATCTTTAACTATCTTAATCCCAGCCATCAGAATCTCTAATGAGCTAACTAGAACTTACTATTATTATTTTTAAATATTTATTTATTTATTCCCTTTGGTTGCCCTTGTTTTATTGTTGTAGTTATTGATGTCATCATTGGACAGAGAGAAATGGAGAGAGGAGGGGAAGACAGAGAGGGGGAGAGAAAGATAGATACCTACAGACCTGCTTTACTGCCTGTAAAGTGACTCCCCTGCAGGTGGGGAGCCTGGGACTCGAACCAAGATGCTTCCTGTAACTCCTTGCGCTTTATGCCACATGCGCCTAACCCGCTGCGCTACCGCCTGACTCCCTAACTAGAACTTATTTCTTCTAGTGGTGGGGTGAATAGTGTTATCCTTAAGGCTGACAGATAGAGTCAGTAGAATCATAAAACTGTGAGTTTGGAGGCTCTTATGGGTCTGGGCCAGCTCTTTCCCATTCTGATACTACAGATTGTGATCGAGTCTGGTGACAATATTATCTACAGATTACAGAAAAATGCTTAAATTTCTTCTTTGGAAACTAATTTCAGAATCAGAAGTGGAAATCATAAAGAGATTAGGAACAAGGATGAGATGTTACTTTCTAGTCAACACTCAACAAAGCATAGGTCTTGGCAAGTTAAAATGTATTGTTCCAGTTTGAGAGATTCAGTACTTAATGGAATATTTGGATTAGCATACTATGTAGCAACTGAATGAAAATCTTCTATATTTGGTTAATTGATCTACTCAGTCCTTATATTTTACATCTAGCCCAAAATAATGGGCTGATACTCTTAGGTGGCCCTTTAAAATGTCATTCGCTAGTGAGAGGCTTAGAGAGGACTCCACCCCATTATTTCAGCAGTGCTTGAAATAACTGTGAATGGTAACATGTCATGAATGATAGGCCTTGAGCAACATTCTTTGAACAAACAGGAAGTCAAGGGCTCAGGATGGTAGGCTCTCTGGAGGGCAATGGAGCCAGGACACTGGTATTAATATAGTGACCCCTAGTGTTTCATGGTGGTAGCACAACTTGGAATCATACCAGCACCTTGGCCTAAGTAGGGCTTCTCTACAGTCTTCTGACTGAAGGAGTTATTGCCCATCATCATTGCTTATGACTTAAAAACCTTCATATTCAACAAAACCTTCAACTTTAATACATTTTTTCTGTACAATATGCATTTACAAAGCCCTGCTGAATAGAGTTGTCTTGACATTGTTTTTCCTTATCATGTGTGGCATCCTGTCTGAGGATTTCAAAGATTAAGACACATCAATTCATTACTGTGGTTGCTATGTCATAAACAATGGATAAAAGAATCAATGGATGGAATGCTGGAGGAGGTAAGTATTGCTGTATCCAGGGTACAGAAGCATCACTAGCAGAAATTTTCTGTGAGTACATCAAGGACAGGGCAACTGTCCACACTGAGTAGCAAAAGGACACGTCTGTTGGCTTTTTTTTTTTTTCCAGCTTGGTTGAAATGCCTCCCAAATGATAGCACACAATTGGAACAAAGAAAACAATTTGATATGAGGGACCAGGCAGTGGTGCACCTGATTAAGCGCACACACTACAGTGTGCAAGGATCCAGGTTCAAGTCCCTGGTCCCCACCTGCAGGGGGATAGCTTCATAAGTGGTGAAGCAGTTCTGTAGGCGTCTCTCTGTTTCTCTCCCTCTCTATTTCCCCCACTGTTGGTATGCTTCTAAATTCTGCTTCTAAGACCCCTTCTGTTTCATTGGTTTAATCCCCCCTGCTTAACACTGTATTCTATTTACATAACCATTGTTAACTAAGCACCCCCCTGCCTCCAGGGCATTGGTTTAATCCTCACTGATTTGCATGCTTTTTCCTTCTCCCCACCCCCTATCCGTACATCCTCTTCAGAACTGACTCTTCCACCTCAGGATATATAAGGACAAAATTGTGATTAGAGGTAGTTTAGATTGCGCTGCGTTCCACATGAATAAAGACTGAACTGCGTACCACTCAGCCATGAGTCCATGGCTGTCTCTTTCTCCCACCCGCAAAGCTAGCCCAGCACCCCACCCCTCTCAGTCTCTAGCTATTTCTACCCAATAAATAAAGATAATTAAAAAAATTAAAAAAGAAAGCAATCTGATCTGAACATTCATGTGAAGAGAAAAGAGAAGTCCAATTATCAGATGATTCAAGCAACCTGAACCACTTCTTCATTACTTAGTTGGTTATTTCAGGGGAAAGTGAGGGCTTTTTGGGGATCTTAACTAAACTTATTTCTACCCAATTCTCAATCTGCCTTTATTTCTAGTGCTGCATAGCCTGGGTAGGCATAGTCTGAAAGTAAAAAAAAAAAAAAAAGAAATAATTAAGACTACCTCATTAGTTATAAGGAAACATTCTCGACATATCATAAATGGACTGGTAGTTGGTTCATATCTCAATGTTTTCCACTTTATGATTATTGCCCTATTTTATCAGACATAAACAATTCTGCTTGTCAATGTTCCAAATGCACTTGGGTGCTGATAAAAGGAATAGAGATATTAGACTATTTTATCTGGTGTTTTAAGACACAAGCCACCATATCATAAAGACTATAAGTATTTTAATTGTACAAACACCCATGATTATTTTTTTCTTTTCCATGCAGGTATCATTAATTTTAAAGTTTAAACTCCATAGCTAACATGATACTAGTCAACCCCAAAGTGAATTTGGAACATTTTCTAGTTTTCACTGGTATATTGATAAAAAGGACCAGAATCTAGAAATATATACAAAATTAACAAGACTAGTACAATCTCATCATTTCAACTAGTTCTTGATCACCAACATTATGGTTCCCTTCTCTACTCCATGGTCTAGAGCTCTTGGTCCTGCAGGTGGCTGACTTATCCTCCCCTACAGAGAACTTTATTAATATATTAGATGGATGTATAGGAGGCAAAGTCCATCTATCACCATTGCAGAGGGCCAAAATAAAAGAGGAACTTTACCTCAAGGCAAGAGGGAAGCTGGTTCTTCTAAGCAAAGTCAACTGAAATGGGTTACTTCTTCCAATTTCTTTATTTTATGTAAACATGCTATACTATTTTTTTTAAAAAAAATAAAAACCTATTTACCACTAAAAAACACATACTCTACAAAAACATGGGTATCATGTTATTTCAAACAACTATAATAAAATAATAAAGCCAGAGGACTTAAATATCAGCACAGGGACTGGTAACCATATGAATGTTCACTAGGTGATAATGCTTTAGCTTGTAAGTCATGTGTACCAGGGTGGGAGCCCATGGGAATTGATCCAGATTCAACCACACTATGACATTCTCAGTAATGTTGCTAGTGCATAAGAAAGGATAAAGCTGGTTTACAAAGGTAATATGGATTGGCCCCCGTAAAGTGGAGGAAATATGGCATGCCTGGGTAACCAGGGCATAGAAAATCAGTCACAGGGTAGACACAGAAACAGATGACAAAAATCAACAGCCACATCAACAGCTTTACTGGAATAAAATGCACAGTTATCTAAAATGAAACTCTCATATGGAGAAGTCCACTGTTGGCTTCATATTGTGGCACTCAGGATCGACTTTCCTACCATTTATGCCAGCAGTCTCTCATTTTCAAGGAAGTCTGCTTTAGAGAAATACATCAGAACATCTTCTTTTACCTTTTGACAAAATGAAACTGCGTCCATGGGAGTTTCTCACCCATTGCTCTCTTGGCTACTTCACTCCAGTACTATTTCATTACTTATTGATTTTTCAACACCTCTCTGCATGGTTGTAATTTACACAAGTCCTTATAGCCCTTAGCAATTCTTAACACCTCAAGGTAAGATCACCAAGTCCAAGATAGAGAAAGAGAGAGGGGTTGGGGGAGAGAGAGAGAGAGAGAGAACACAAGGTGGTCAGCTACATTCTTTTTCTGGAGTGATAAAAAACTGGTGAGCCATGTTGCTAAAACAAATACCTTTGAGATTGTGGTGGATGAAGTGGTAGCATCAAAGTGTTCCATGCAATATAAGGAGATAACAAATGACACTTAACTCCAAAATGAGTTCTTGATGAACTGTTGAATTCCACATAACTTTTGTCTCAGAAATGAAGTCGTGTTTTGTGGATTGGTAGTACTTAGTTTAAAAAGAAAAGGCTTGGGGAGTCGGGCAGTAGCGCAGCGGATTAAGTGCATGTGGTGCAAAGCACAAGGACTGGCAGAAGGATCCCGGTTCGAGCCTCCTGCTCCCCACCTGCAGGGGAGTTGCTTCGCAGGCAGTGAAGCGGGTCTGCGGGTGTCTATTTTTCTCTCTCCCTCTCTGTCTTCCCCTCCTCTCTCCATTTCTCTCTGTCCTATCCAACAACGACAACATCAGGAACAACAACAATAACTACAAAAATAAAACAACAAGGGCAACAAAAGTGAATAAATAAATATTTAAAAAAAAAAGAAAAGGGTTGTAGGAGCTGGGTGGTGGTGCACTAGGGTGAGTGTACACATTACTAAGTGCAAGGACCCAGGGTTTAAGCTCCAGTTACCCACTGCAGGGAGGAAGCTGCACCAATGGTGAAACAGTGCTATAGGTATCTCTCTCTTTCCCTTTCTTTCTCCCCATTAACCTTCAATTTCTCTTTATTCAATGGATTTGTTGTGCACCCACCAAGCTCCAGTAATAACCCTAGTGGCAGTGTGTATGTGTGTGTGTGTGTGTGTGTGTGTGTGTGTGTGGAGGGGGGAGGAGGCTTATGACATAACCCTAAAGTTAGAAGTTAAATTTATTACAATTAAAAGAAGAGAATCAGGAGGTGATAGTGGCACACCTGGTTGAGCACACATATTATCATGCACAAGGACATGAGATTTGAGCTCTTGCCCACCACCTTCTGCAGAGATACTTCACAGCAGCAAAGCAGGTCTTCAGGTATCTATATCTCCTTCCCTCTCTATCTCCTCTCTCCTCTCAATTTCTCTCTGTCCTATCCAATAAAATAGAGAGAAAGAAAGAAAGAAAAAAAAGGAAGGAAGGAAGAAGGAAGGAAGGAAGGAAGAAGAAAGGGAGAAAAGAAAGAGAAAGGAAGAAAGAAAGAAAGGAAGGAAGGAAGAAAGAAAGAAAGGAAGAAAGAAAGAAATGAAAGAAGAAACAGTTACTAAGAGTAGTGGATTCATAGTGCCAGCACTGAGCCCAAACAATAACTCTGGTGGCAATAAAAATTAAAAAAAAAATGGTAAGAATCAGGAGTCGGGCGCTAGCACAGCGGGTTAAGAGCATGTGGCACCAAGTGCAATGATCGGTGTAAGGATCCCGGTTCAAGCACCGAGCACCCTACCTGCAAGGGGGTGGCTTCACAGGTGGTGAAGCAGCAGGACTGCAGGTGTCTTTCTCTCTCCCTCTCTGTCTTCCCCTCCTCTCTCCATTTCTCTCTGTCCTATCCAACAATGACGACAACAACAATAATAACTACAACAATAAAACAACAAGGGCAACAAAAGGGAATAAATAAGTATTTAAAAATATTTTTTTAAAATGGTAAGAATCACCACCTTTGCCTTATGTTTGCCTTTTGTTATAATCATGGTCACACACGGAAAAAGTGCAAGTAATGTGAGTTATGAGCATGATGCAAAAGAAAATTTTAAGTGTCTTCTGAATAATTTTGGTTTGTGTAAAACATGGTTGTATTATAAATAGAAAATAAAATTAAAATTACATATTCTCCATAAAAATATAATTAAAGTAAATAATTAGTAAAATAAAGTTGATGGATAAAACATTATTAAGATATTTTATTGTAAGTTTCCAGTAAATACCTTTCACTGTACTCATTTAATCCCTTCATAAATTTCTGTTTTATAGTTGTAAAGTTGTGATAATTACAAATTTGAAGAAAAGTTAATATTATCAAGTAATTATGTGAAAAGCAAAGTGATGCATTTTCATCTAGATATTGGGTTGAATTCTTTCTTTGCTTCTACAAGATGATGTTATACAAAGAACATCCTGAAAGAGTATGTCTTAAATTGGCCTTTTAGGGAAGCCATATTCAGAAAAAAAAAAAAAAAACCTGATAAGTGTCAGACTGTTTACACAGTATCATGTAGTTTACCTAACTCTGTGACCCCCAAAGTCATTTCTAGATGGTTTCAAAACAGCAAATCAATCAGCCTAACCAATTCATAGAATTACTAAATTTTTTTATCTTAAAGTGAGTTTAGGAATCATCAGGACTAATTAGAGCTTAATTTGCTGAAATTAGTGAAAATAATTCAAGGAGCTACTTAGCATTTTAAGATTTAAAAAAGTTCAATATTTTTAATGAGATATATTAATTTTTAATTTTGTCTAGTCTAGTATAAATTATAACACATCATTATTATCATTCTTTTGATTGTTTTTATCTTTTACCTGACTTGGACTAACTGCTTTTCCCATTCATTGGGTCTTACTGTGAGGGATATAATGGACAGTGGTGGTTCCTTGTTCAGCTTCTCTTCCATTTATTCAGAAACATGCCCTCTGATTTTTTTGGTGTGGTGGGGTGGGATTGGGGAAAGGGAACTACCCATTTTCACATCCATTTGGTTTGGGTAGAACTAAATGTACCATGTCTAGGATAGCTCTAGGTTGATCTAAAACTGGTCAGCTAAATATCACACCATCCTGTCTATGCTGATCACTCAAGTGATGACAAAGAAGGTTCTAAACAGGAATTTTGTTGATACTAAGGGCAAATTAACTAACTATATTTGTAGAATGTGAACATGGAGCTGCCTGCCAAGGACTGCCATATGCAAGCATCTGGAAATGAGGCAATTGGAAAATGAGTATGGGGCAAGGTGGGGGGGAGGTGAGATGTTACTGAATCCAACTAAGTCTAAAGCCACCCACCATAGACTTTGAATATATAAAGTAATACTTTCCTTTTTTTTTTTTTGCCCCCAGGGTTATTGCTGGGGCTTGGTGCCTGCACCACGAATCCACTGCTCCTGGAGGTTGTTTTTTCCCTTTTTGTTGCCCTTGTTTTATTGTTGTTGTGGTTATTATTGTTGTTATTGATATCATTGTTGTTGGATAGGACAGAGAGAAATGGAGAGAGGAGGGGAAGACAGAGAGGGGGAGAGAAAGACAGACACCTGCAGACCTGCCTCATGGCTCATGAAGTGACCCCCAACCCTGGCAGGTGGGGAGCCTGGGGCTTGAACCTGGAACTTTATGCCAGTTCTTGCACTTTGCGCCGTGTGCGCTTAACTCACTGCACTACAACCTGACCCTCACTTTCACATTTTTTTACTTAATCTTTTGAGTTTGATTTCAGCTAGTTTTATTTAATCAATTGCTTCTGACCAACTGAGGCAGTACTTTGTATGAATGATCCAATGTTTCAAATGGAGTTTCAAATGTGTGTGTGTGTGTGTGTGTGTGTGTGTGTGTGTGTGTGTGTTAGAGCCTCATATATGTATGAATACATTGTTCTCAGGTTGATTTTTCATTCAGACATACAAAGAGAGACTGACCACAGTGCTGGAGCTTCACTCAGTGTCGTATCACCATCCATGTGGTATCAGAGTTGGTAGGTGGGCTGCATACTGGGCAAGGCATGCACCCTACTTAGTGATTGATCTCTCTGATCCTGGATTTTCGATTTAGAAATATATTTGAAATACTTATGAGGGGTCAACTGAATTAAAGATTTAATGATGTTACAGTCCATCTGAGGGAAAAAAAATGGTGCTAGAGCATCTCAGAATTAACCCTGTAATAGTGTTTGTCTGAGAAGGATTTTTCTAAGGCATGAAAAGAGACTTCGAAAAAAATTAATCATTATCATCACCACAATCACCACTACTTCCATCACCATCATGATGTTTACTTCCTTTAAGTAGTCTTGAATTTTATGAACTATTTTAAAACAGCACCACCTTTCACTGGCATTTGTACCTTCAAAGAGCTAGTACATAATAGGCATTTATTTGACTGAACTTATTAGAGAAAAATTACAATCAGTCATTAGTACTGACTACATGCTAAAACAATTAAAGTACCTGTCGCATGCCAGTGTTTCCGAGGAATTTAATGCAATCAAAAAATGGTCAAATTGTTTTCTGATGATTGACAAAATTTCCAAAAAACATCAAGAACATAAATCTATGTAGAAAAGACTTCATTTTTTTTCTGTGAATCACATGCTCATCTGTGAAAAATGACATTTAAATTTAAAAATTTCAGTTCACTGCTATTTTATTTTGTTTTTTTATGAAAGATACTGAGACAAACAGGCCTAAGTAGAAGTCTATTATACATGGCAGTAGGTTTCAAACCCAGGGCCTCATACATGCCAGGAGCATATTTTATTGTTGAACCATCTCCCTAGCCTATGGTGGATATAGTGCAATCTCTTTAATCTCAGGACTGACTGTATATAGGAATACCAATTCTGTTATAATTCATAGATGTGCCCCAAATCTGGGCTACCCCCTATACTTCTGAATCCTCATAACTAGAGTTAAAACTGTAACAAAAAAGTCTTCATTTTGAATTAACTATCTCCTAGGTATTTATTTCACAACTATCTTTTTTTTTTTTGAGACTGCTAGCTGGAATATGAAACCAATCAAAAGCCAGATGTAAGAGAAATATGAAGCTTGAGAAGAAAACATGAACATTACCCACAGCAAGCAGCTCAAAAAGTTTCTGTATTAAGGAAGACCAGCCATATGGCCAGTTTGGCCCAGAATCAAAATCAAAGTCATAAAACCATTGTTATGGTGGGGAGAGGATGTTAGAGTAGTTTGAGTTAGAATGCCTATACTGTACCACTGAGAAATGGGCCAAATAGATGGTGCTCTGTAGCGAAACAGAAATCCCAGAGGAACAAGACCGAATTCACCCCATATTACCTTCCTAGACAAATCACTTCTTCTAACCTCTCCAGGCAATTGTTGGCTGGCGCTCTCTCTCTCTCTCTCTCTCTCTCTTTTTCCCTCTCCCTCTCCCTCTCCCTCTCCCTCTCCCTCTCCCTCTCTCCCCCTCCCCCTCCCCTCTCCCTCTCCCTCTCTCCCCCCCCTCCCCTCCCCCTCCCCCTCTCCCTCTCCCTCTCCCTCTCCCTCTCCCTCTCTCTCTCTTTCCCCCCTCCCTCCCTCTCTCTCTTCACATAATCACTGTTTTTGCTGTCTGCCTTTGATTGTTAGGGTTCCTTTGCTCTTGTCCACCTCTTCATAAAAGCTCTAACCATCTATCCCACCTTGCTCTAGTTGCTTCCTTCATTCCTAGTCTTCCAGCATATTCTGAACTGCCTGGAATGGCATAAACTCCCTTCCTTCTTGCCATCATGCCATGACCTAGCTTTTTCTTTTTTCTTTTTTATCTTTTTCTTTCCCATCTTCTGCCCTGTTCTTAAGTCCTTCACACCAGTCTTCTAGATTTGGCTCCAACATCACCTCCTCCTGACTCTTCCTTGACTTCTCATTCTAGTTTAGAAGACACTGCTCCAGGCTCTGCTAGCTCTTCTGTGCCTACTGTGTGAACAGTGGTCTCACTGTCCAGTAGCTACTTCTCTATATCTGTATGGCTTTCATAGACCTGGTATGACCTTGACAGTTGAAATCCAGCACCCACTGATTTTATACATCTGTGTCTCAGTGTTTGGTGCTTAGTAGGGCAGATAGTTGGTTTAAAGGAAGAAAGGATGGCTTAGTGTTTCAAGGCTCTGCTCTCATGTCACTTTCTCTGAAAAGTTACATCATTTCTCATATCTTGTTTCACTTCACATACATATTAAAACATTTCCCACAGTTTGACTTGCATAATGGGCAGGGCCCAACCTTTCCCTCAACAGGAGGCTTTGAGGTCAGGCCTCAAGGCTTCTTCATCTTTATATCTCTAAAAATACCTTGTCCACAATGCACATACATTTATTTCTGTTCCATACACATTTATGGAAAGTTACATTGTATCAGTAGGCTATAAAATGTGAAACTCATTTAAACAAATCTTTAACTAGACAGGAGAATACTACTAGTGCAGATGTTAAAGAAGCTGACCCATCAAGCATAACTCATGGGGTGGAATGGGGGTAGGCCATAGTAACAATACTATCTGACACTGACTATAGGAAAAATGATTTTCCTAAGAGTTTTTTTTAATATATATAAAACAAGCACACAGAGTAATACTATGTAGTATAGGATCATGATCTCACTTGAAGCAGTGACAACTGTGTGCCTAAAATTGGCAGTGTGTGTGTGCATGTGTGTGCGTGTGTGTGTGTGTGGGGGGTAGGGTGGTGGGAAGAGCCAAATTTGGTATCTTTTAGGCATGTATATGAAAGTTGAGATTATATGGATTTGCTTTGAGAGTTATCGAGAGTTTCATCAATTGCTCTCTGCCCACAATTGAGTATTTTAAGCCCAAATTATTTCAAATTCCATTATAACCTGTGATTTCTAAACTTAAAAAGATACCACTCTAAATTCCAAGATGTTTTCAGGAAGTCAACAATAAATTTTCAGAGAATAAAGGAAGGCAACTGAGATAGGATTCTCTACCACACGGAATCCTATTCACAGTGAGTGTAGGTACTGTATTAAAAGCTCTGCACATAGACATCCCTAGCCCTAGGAAGACGGTGGTATTGATTATACAGAGAAAGAAGAACGTATCACCCAGACCAAAAAATACTTAGATGGGGGGGCAGTTACCCCAACAGAGGATGTATTGTTTTCATCACTGTAGAGAAGAGGATGGTTTTTCAAAGAGAGGTTAGGAAATTTGCCCAAGGTCACACCATCAGTAAGTGATCCAGTTAGAATTTGAATCTAGGGCTATCTCAGCCTGTGCTAACCACTAACTTACTAGGAAGCTTAGTATTACTGTGATTAAATTGCTTTATAACCCAGAAAAGTGATTCTCTGGGCTGCCATGTTTACTATAGGGAAGGAAATTAATAAACAGAATAATGAATTTGGTCCAGATGGAGATTCTGAGAGCTCAACATGATAGGTAGCCTTAACCTATAATCTGGACAAAACTACTGACTTGAAGACTGAGTCCTGAAATGTAGACATCCAATGCAATTTCAGAGGCCTTTCTAGAAAGGGTATATTTGACCTATCTTCTCGTCTCATTGGGTTGTTAGCAGGAATAACTAATAAAAAAGCCCAAGACGTGTTCAAGTGCCATGGTGACAGATGTGATGATACATAAATTAGCCTTGCAGAAAGCTACTTGCCTGGGGTCATCATAAATTTCCAATGGTGTAACATAAGACTGACTGTATTTACTTTTGCTTTCAGTCAGGTACAGAGCACAGAACTGTGATAGACTAGTAAAACGATTTAGTTGGCTAGTAAATTATCTACAAGATTGATTAAAAATAGGAAGTTCACAATTGGTAAATTATCATTGCACAGAAAAGAATACTCAATAAATAGATGAAAAAGATGCAGAGAATAAATTAATTGAACACACAGGTACTACTTGAGGAAGATGTTTCACTGAATTTGTGTGATTTTATTTGGACTGAAATTACACACTCTCACTCTCTTTCTGTGTAGCAGACATGTAACATGGTACTCATTTTGGCTCTCAATTCAAGATTAGAAAAGCAGTAAAGATAATACACAAGGGACAGCCATCCTTAGTGCTCATCATTTTAAAAGAGATCATTTGGTGGAAATTAGAAAGAAAACATCAGCTATGTAATAAATTACACTGAGTATCCCAAGAATTGGAGGCTGGCTGCTATTGTTCCCTCTTCTCATAAATGATGTGCCTAGATTATACCATCACTCTAACATGATTATGTATGCAAATGATGCAGACAGTTATACAATTTACAATTTGGCTGAAATTGTTAAAGAACTGGCAAATGGACTTTGACAAATTGCAATTTGAGGTTTTAAAAATGAACTTTTATCATGGAGCAAGGAAACAAGAGATATTCAGCAGTACTTATGTAAATTCCTTGAGAAATGGACAATGGAGATGCAGTTGATGCACACCCTACTACATAAAAAAAATAAAAAACTAGCATCAACTCTTAACTCAGATTGGGAAATCAATTACTCAAATATTGCTCTGGTTGAAACTAATATTGGATTAATCGGGAATTACCATACATACCACACACGGATAGCCACTTAAAAAAATTAGACCACAACAAAATAAATTTAATTTAATATTTCTCTGATGAGTCAGAGGGCACTTCAAGATTGTGCTCTGCCCCCAGGTCATCATTAGGGACCGCTTCTGAGATCAGGGAGGCCTGGGAGATAGTTAATAAAGAGGTCTGGACACAGGAACATAGGGAAACAGAGAGTCTGCTGTTTTTAGACTTTTTTTTTTTTCTCCTCCAGGGTTATTGCTGGGCTCGGTGCCTGCACCGTGAATCCATCGCTCCTGGAGGCCATTTTTTCCCCCCTTTGTTGCCCTTGTTGTTGAAGCCTCGTTGTGGTTATTATTATTGCCACTGTTGATGTTGTTTGTTGTTGGATAGGACAGAGAGAAATGGAGAAAGGAGGGGAAGACAGAGAGGGGGAGAGAAATATAGACACCTGCAGACCTGCTTCACCGCCTGTGAAGCGACTCCCCTGCAGGTGGGGAGCCAGGGGCTCGAACCGGGATCCTTAAGCTGGTCCTTGGCTTTGCGCCACATGCACCTAACCCACTGCGCCACCACCCAACCCCCATGTTTTTAGATATTTATGTTAGGGTGTTTCCCTTTCAATTTTGATCTTTTTATATCTTTAGGGAAGCTTTTAGTTGACCATTACTTTTCTGATCTAGGTACTAGCTTGGTTATATCATAAGCAACCATTCAATGATTATTACTGACATATGGAATTCATTTTATTATTTAAAAAAAATTTATTTTCCCTATTGTTGCCCTTGTTGTTTTTCATTGTTGTTGTAGTTACTAATTTCGATGTTGTTACATAGGATAGAGAGAAATGGAGAGAGGAGGGGAAGACGGGGGGGAGAGAAAGATAGATAGGCCTGCTTCACTGCCTGTGGAGTGACCTCCCTGCAGGTGGGGAGCCTGGGGCTCGAACCTGGAATTCTTTATTATATATTCTTTTTCTCCCTTTTCCACCTCCTCTTGCTCCTCCTCCCCCTCCTCCTCTTCTTCACCTTACTCCCTCTATCTCCCCTCTATTTCTGTGGCAACAGCAAATGAACCCAGGTCTTCATGCATGTGTGATACCACCACTGAGAGGCTTCTTTGGTTGAGTTTTCATTCTTTATTTTAGAGAAGGATAGATAAGAAAGGGGCAGGCACAAAGAGGGGACAGATACCACAACACTATTCCACCATCTTTCGAGTTCCCTTAGTGCCATCCATAGTACTTCCATGTGGTACTGGAGCTTAAACACAGGGCTTTGTTCTTGGTAAGGTGTGTTTTACCAGACCAGCTATCTTCCATCTCCTATTAACTATATTTACAATAATTATTCCCCTCCCCTTTTTTATCCTCCACCCAGTCACTGTCTTAGTACCAAACTGAACATAAAACTTAAAAAGTATCTGAGCTAGTACAGCTATATACAAGATACTGGATACTGTACAGCAAACCATAACAAAGGGACTTTTCAAAGTTAACCTAATTAACAAATAATGTGATGATAATATTAACTATCGATTGTCTTTTTGAACCCTAAGACAGCAGGAACCTCACATCTCCACTATAAAGCCCCTACTTCCCCCAGTCCTGGAACCCTTGGATAGGGCCCACTTTCCCGTATGCATCTCCCAATCCAAACCAAATAATATTGCATCCGCCGATCACAACCTAACCAACGCAACGATTGCCACCTCAACATGCTTCACCTCAGACTGTATCCAGAGACTTCACGTGTGGAATGACAACCCTTCAGCTTCATTACTCGGGTGAGACCTTTCCTTTTATAGTACACTCTAATTTCATCTCAGGTAGTTCACTTTCCAACAAAGTCCCATAACCTAGATATACACCAGTTTCTGTGAGAGAGAGCTTATGTGCACACATATCCATAAATTACTGCAAAATATATACCTGAAAGCAGAAGTACACTAGAGTTTGCAGTGAGTACCTCCCTAACACTTCCTCTCCACTATTCCAAGCTTTGGGTCCATGATTGCTCAACAAATTGTTTGGCTTCATATGTTAACTCTCTTTTCAATCACCAGGTTCCAGATGCCACCAGGATGCTGGCCAGGCTTCCCTGGATTGAAGACCCCACCAATGTGTCCTGGAGCTCAGCTTCCCCAGAGACACACCTTACTAGGGAAAGAGAGAGGCAGACTGGGAATATGGACCGACCAGTCAACGCCCATGTTCAGCGGGGAAGCAATTACAGAAGCCAGACCTTCTACCTTCTGCAACCCTCAACGACCCTGGGTCCATGCTCCCAGAGGGCTAGAGAATGGGAAAGCTATCAGGGGAGGGGGTGGGTTATGGAGATTGGGTGGTGGGAATTGTGTGGAGTTGTACCCCTCCTACCTTATGTTTTTGTTCATTAATCCTTTCTTAAATAAAAAATTAAAAAAAAATGTATCTGAGCAAACTGACAAAAAGAGACGCAGGCAATGCCCCCGTCTTATAAGATTTGTCATCTCCACTATATTGATAGACACATAGAGAGTAAGGCAGTTGAGAGCATTCCAAAAGAAAGAGCTGGCAGAAACAAAAGGATGAATATGGGATGATCTCACTCACAGACAAAAGTTGAAAAATAGTATCAGAAGGGAAAACTCTAAGCAGAACTTGGACTGGAGTTGTGTACTGAGCCAAAGTGAAAGACTCTGGGGTGGGTACAGGGGAGGGTTCAGGTCCTAGAACATGAAGACAAGGGAGGACCTAGTGGGGGCTGTATTGCTATGTGGAAATGTCACACATCTACAAACTACTGTACTTTACTGTTGACTATAAACCATTAATCCCCCCAAAAATAAATTGAAAAAAAAAAAAGCTGGGAAAGTATTTGATGATTCACAGGTCTTCCTAACCACTTGCTTCCCAGTTTCAACTCCACTCTGGTTACTGCTCTTTTTGAAGTATAAGTTACTCACTTTCCTTTTAAATTATAGGACCCAAAATTAGGCTGCAGAGGGGTGCTGACTATGTAGGGTATAATGAGAAGGTTACTTGTGGTCTCAACATTTTGTATTTCTAGCCAGAGATATTTCTGAGAGTGGCTGGTTAGTTCATTTGGTTAGCAAACAGGTAATAATAAAACCAAAAGAATGAGTACAGTATCTATGGGCCAGTTGGTTTGGCTCATTCTAAAACTACAGACTAGTGAGGTGACTCACTCGAGAAGCAAAGTCAGTGGTCAGCAAATAATATTTAGGAAAACAGTTTCTACATCCCCAAACATCAAAGCGATACAAATCAAGTAGGATAACATTTTTCCTGTTAAGTTCCTTTGAAAGACAGGAGTGGGTAGTGCTGAGGTGGGGAAAGCATGAAACAAAAAAGAGAGCAATGACCTTGGGTCCATACTCCCAGAGGGTTAAAGATAAGAAAGATATCAGGGGAGGGAATGGGATACAGAGTTCTGGTGGTGGGAATTGTGTACCCCTCTTATCTTATGGTTTTGTCAATGTTTCCTTTTGATAAATAAAAAATTTTTAAAAAGAGCAAACCCAGTTCTGGCATGACAGGTGGAGATATAAATCGTAGGGGAAGGAAGAAAGCTTGCCCAGAATGGAATGTGCCCAGGTACATGGGGTACCACATACCACAAACTGGGAGCAGGGGGCTCTAGTGCTGTGGTATCTCTCTCTTTCTCACTGAAATAAAAAAGTGAAAAAGCTGATCAAAGGGCAGTGAAATCTTGAATGTATAATGACACACACACACACACACACACACACACACACACACACACACACACACACACACACACCTTCTGGGCATGGATTCCTAGAAACTGCATTAGAACTGAAAATCACAACAGCTTTTGGGAAAACAATTTGGCAACAAAAGTCAGCAGTTTAACTTTTTTTTTTTTTTTTTTGCCTCCAGGATTATTGCTGGGGCTCTGGTGCCTGCACCATGAATCTACTGCTCTTGGAGACCATTTATTTCCCTTTTGTTGCCCTTGTTGTTTTATCATTGTTGTGGTAATTATTATTGTTGTTGTTGTTGCTGTTACTGGATAGGACAGAGAGAAATCAAGAAAGGAGGGTAGACAGAGATGGGGAGAGAAAGACAGACACCTGCAGACCTGCTTCACCACCTGTGAAGCGACTTCCCTGCAGGTGGGGAGCCAGGAGACTGCCACATGCGCTTAACCCACTGCATTACCGCCCGACTCCCGTAGTTTAACTTCTAGTAAAGTTCTAATAGAAACAAGGAAGTTACCCTTTCACTCTAGAACATTCTCTTTGCAATTTTCTGTGCCATCAATAGCATGCTATGTGACAGAAACCTCTGAGGAAAAGTTGAATTAAAATTTTTGAGAAATAAGGTGAACAAAATATCTCTAAGGGAGATTATGTCTGTCCAAAGATATTTACAGAAGCCTTATTAATATTTGTGAAAAAGTACAAACAATAGAAAAACTAGTGGAGGAGCTAATAAACAATGTTACATCTGTGATAAAATTTGTCTCTTTAAACAAACTGTTTACAAGTTTTCTATTGATACAGAGATGCTCACCATAAAAAAACAGAATATTAAACTATAAAAATATGTGATCAGGTATGTAAAATAATTATGTGTAAACAGAAAAACACACCAAAATTGTATCAGCATGATTATTCTGGATGGTAACATTTAGAGTGATTTAATTCTTTATAATTTTTATATTCTCAAACATTAAATCTGTATGTTAATTTTTATAATAAGATAAAATTTTCACATATTTTCAATGAAGAGTTTTAAATAAAATACATACCATTTTTGAACAATCAGATTAGGGTTCAAGATTGAAAAATGCAGTATGCAGACCAGTTGGTGGTTCACCTAGTAAAGCACATGTTACTATGTGGAGGGCCTTGGTTCAATCCCTGGTTCCTACCTGCTGGGGGGGACACTCACAAGTCCTGGGGCAGGACTGCAAGTATCTCTCCAACTTTCTCCCTTCTTAATTCTGTCTCTCACCCTTTATCAGAAAAGAAGAAGTGTCTGCCAGGTGGAGTCATGCAGGCACCAAATCCCAGAGATAACCTTGGCGACAAAGACAAAATAGAATACAATATCTTCTTATCTTAGCAATATACACCTAGAAAACTAGGTGAAAATAATATAATAGTAAGAATTATACACATGAAGCTCTCTCTGGATGGTGAATTACAGATGCTTACTCTAGTATTGTCCAGTATAGCCACTTAGCTATGCACTTTAAAAAAATTTATTTATTTATTGAATAGAAATCCAGAGGGAAGGGGATGATAGGTAGATAGACAGAGAGACACTTGCAGCACTGCTCCACCACTCACAAAGCTTTTTCCCTGTGGGAGGGTACCAGGCGAATCAAACCTGGGTCCTTGAGCATTATAACATGTGCACTCAACCAGGTACACCACCACCTGGCCCCAACTATGCATTTCTTTATAACATATACATATACATATACATATACATATACATATACATATACATATACATATACATATACATATACATATACATATACATATACATATACATATACATATACATATATATATATATATTAGAGAAGAATGGAGAGAGGAGGTGGAGACAAAGAGGAAGAGAGACTCATGCAGCACTGCTTCACTACTTGTGAAACTTATGCGCTGTAGGTGGGAACCGGAGGCTGGAATGAGGTCTTTGCACAACATGACATTTGTGTTCAACTGGGTGTGCCACTACCCATCTCCCCAGTTATGCACTTCTTTTTTAAAAAATATTTTTAATATTTATTTATTTCCTTTTGTTGCACTTGTTTTATTGTTGTAGTTATTATTGTACTTAATGATGTCATCATTGTTGGACAGGACAGAGAGAAATGGAGAGAGGAGCGGAAGACAGAGGGGGGAGAGAAAGATAGACACCTGCAGACCTGCTTCACTGCCTGTGAAGTGGCTCCCCTGCAGGTGGGGAGCTGGGGGCTCGAAACAGAATCCTCACACCAGTCCTTGCGTTTTGTGCCATGTGCGCTTAACCCGCTGCACTACCACCCGACTCCCAGCTATACACTTCTTTCATAGTCAAAATTAGTGATTAAAATATATAGAGAAGAAAACTTGCAAAAGGTATAGGAATGTGCAGATAGTTATAAAATTATACCAACATTTCCCAAACAGTTATGAAATGCCAAAATTACTCTACAACCCACCTGGTGAATAAATACTACATATCAGCTGTTTACTAAGCATCATTTCAACACAAAAAACAACAACTTTTGAACTAAGAATACCAAAGGAGACCACCCGGGATCGAAACAAGACAGGACTAGAATGACCACAGGAACCCACTATATCACCGGTGAGTACAAACTCGTGTGGCTGGTGACAGAGAGGTGCCTAGGGAGAGGTTAGGTGACTGCTAACAGTCCAACAGTTAATCAGTTGAGACACCACCTCCAGTCTGCTCCACCAACAAGGGGATAGCTGAAGGGAGGAGAGGACTCCCCAGAGACTCACCAAGTGCAACTCCGAGTCTCCATTGCTACTGCCCTCAGAATCTGGAGCAGTGACAGGGAGGGACACCAGGGGACAGAGATCTAACCAGGAAACTCAGGAGAAGACCTATACCTCAGTGGCATAGCTGTGGGGCTGTGAAAGTCTCTTTGCATAACCACTCTGCCACACCCTGCTTTATCTCTTGGTCAGGAGTCAGTGATTAAGCTAAGAAGCCTATTGATAGTTTAAAAGTCCTCAGGCTCCCATAGCCTACAGGGAAGAAAAAAAAGAGGCTTTTAAACCACTGAGCTCCAACTCAGGCATTAAAATACTATTGAAACAACTGTTACCTTCTACCACTGTGAACCCTTTAATTCCCTGACTTTGACACAAGTCAATCCAGGCAATAGTGATCAGTAATTTGAAAAGTACTGAGAGAGGGAACTCATAACATAATATATAAAATGGTTAAAACAACAAGAAGAAATATTGGAGAAACGAACCAGGATAAGAGTCCAGCTAAAAGTTCCCCAGAGGGTGAAGCACAAAATAATGAGTTCAACATCCAAACACTAGCTAAGGAAATAATCACAGGAGTGAGTAAAGAATTTGAAAAAATTGTAATCAGAAATACAGGAACAACAAATGAGACTATGGAAGAAAACACTAACTATCTCATGGTTATTAGAGAGCTGAAAGCTGAAATTGTTAAGCTAAGAATGCAACCAGTTGAACAAGCTAAAACAGTATCAGAACAGGGCAACAAAATAGGTGAACTCCAGAAAACAGTAGAGGGCAGAGAGAATAGAATCTATGAGGCTGAAGACAGAATTAGCAAGATTGAGGATGAATTAGAGACAACAAAAAAAGAAGTAAGGGATCTCAAAAAGAGATTAAGAGATACTGAAAACAACAACAGAGTCCTATGGGATGACTTCAAAAGAAACAATATACGCATTATTGGCATACCAGAGGAAGAAAGAGAAGGAGAGGAAGAAAGCATTTTCCAGGCCATAATAGCTGAAAACTTCTCTAGTCTAGACAACATCAAAGACATAAAGATTCAAGAAGTCCAGAGGGTCCCAAACAGAATTAACCCAGACCTAAAGACACCAAGACATATCATACTTAGAATGGAAAGGAATAAGGATAAAGAAAGGATCCTGAAGGCTGAAAGAGAAAAACAAAGAGTCACCTACAAAGGAAAACCCATAAGATTAGCAGCAGACTTCTCCATACAAACACTACAGGCCAGAAGAGAATGGCAAGGTATCTATCGAGTGCTCAATGAGAAAGGCTTTCAGCCAAGAATACTATATCCTGCTAGACTGTCATTCAGACTAGATGGAGGCATCAAAACCTTCTCAGACAAGCAACAGTTGAAGGAATCAACTATCACCAAGCCTGCCCTGAAAGAAGTTCTGAAAGGTCTCCTATAAACAATCAGACCACCATAAATAGGACTTATATCAGAACACTCTAAGACTCTACAAGAATGGCGTTAAAATATCTTCAATCTTTGATACCAATAAATGTCAGTGGCCTGAATTCACCTATTAAAAGACACAGAGTAGGAAGATGGATCAGAAAATACAACCCAACAATATGCTGTCTACAGGAAACCCACCTAACTCAACAAGACAAACACAGACTTAAAGTGAAAGGATGGAAAACTATCATACAAGTCAATGGCCCACAAAAAAGGGCAGGAACAGCTATTCTCATATCTGACATGATAGACTTTAAAATAGATAAGATTGAAAAAGATAGGAATGGACACTACTTAATGCTCAGAGGATCAGTCAATCAAGAGGACTTAACAATTATTAACATCTATGTGCCCAATGAGAAGCCATCTAAATACATCAAACGTCTACTGAAAGAGCTACAGCAATATATTAACAACAACACAGTCATAGTAGGGGACTTCAACACCCCACTCTCTCAACTTGACAGATCATCCAGGCAGAAATTCAATACAGACATAAGGGAGCTAAATGAGGAGATAGGAAAAACTAGACTATTGGACATTTTCAGAGTTATTCATCCCAAGAAACTGGAATACACATTTTACTCAAATCCACATGGGTCATTCTCAAGGATAGACCATATATTAGGCCACAAAGACAGCATCAGCCAATTCAAGAGCATTGAAATCATCCCAAGCATCTTCTCAGACCACACTGGAATTAAACTAACACTTAACAATCAACAAAAGATTAGTAACAGTCCCAAAATGTGGAAGCTCAACAGTACACTTCTTAACAACTTCTGGGTCAAAGAGGAAATAAAGGAAGAAATCAAAATGTTTTGAGAATTCAATGAAAATGAAGACACAAACTATCAAAATATTTGGGACACAGCAAAGGCAGTACTAACAGGGAAGTTCATAGCTATACAAGCACACATTAAGAAACAAGAAAAAAAGCACAAATAAACAGCCTGATTGCACATCTTAAAGACCTAGAAGAAGAAGAACAAAGGAACCCTAAAGCAACCAGACGGACGGAAATCACTGAAGTTAGGGCAGAAATAAATAACACTGAGAATAAAAAACCATACAAAAGATCAACGAAAGTAAATTTTGGTTCTTTGAAAGAGTGAACAAAATCGACAAACCTTTAGCAAGACTCACAAAACAAAAAAGGGAGAAGACCCAAATAAATCGGATACTAAATGAAAAAGGAGTTATCACAACAGACACTGCAGAAATTCAACATATCATGTGAGGCTTCTATGAACAACTATATGCCACCAAGTTAAAGAACCTGGAAGAAATGGACGATTTCCTAGATACCTACCAACTTCCAAAACTAAGTAAAGAGGAGGTAGATAACATGAACAGGCCCATCACAGCTAATGAAATTGAAACAGTTATCAAAAATCTCCCCCAAAATAAAAGTCCTGGACCAGATGGCTTTACAAATGAATTCTACAAAACCTTCAAAGAAGAACTAATACCTCTGCTTTTAAAAGTCTTCCAGAAGATTGAAGAAACTGCAATACTCTCTGCCAGCCAACAGTATACAGGCTATAAAATTAACATTCAAAAGTCAGTGGCATTCCTCTAAGCAAACACTAAGTTAGAAGAAAATGAAATCCAGAAATCAATTCCTTTTACTATAGCAACAAAAACAATAAAATATCTAGGAGTAAATCTAACCAAAGAAGTGAAAGAGAGGAAGGGAGAGAGGGAGAGGGAGAGAGAATATAGTATTGGAACTTCCTTCAATGCATCAGGGACCAGGCTCGGAACTGTGTTATGCACATGGCAAAGGAGCACACTATCAATAGTATCTTTATACTCACACTGGGTGCATATAGATCATCACACCACCACCAAAGTTCTGTGCCCCTCCCCCCAACTCAAAAATACCCTATGATCCAGCAATACCACTGCTAGGTTATACACAAAGGACATGGAAGCACAGTTTTTAAGGGGTATATGCAAATGAATGTTAGCAGCTGCACTATATACAATAGCTGAATATGAACACAACCCAAATCACCAACAACAGATGACTGGATAGAGAAGTTGTGATATATATATCATTATCATTCCATAATCAAAATGGATGAGATTGTATTATTTGGAACAAATTGTATGGAATTGGAGATTTGCAGGTGATTATGCTGAGTTCTAAGGATGGGCAGGTTGGATTCTTAAGATCCAACAACACTCAAGTGGTTATATCAGAATATGTGTTGGTCTCCCTATTTGCCAGCTATAAGAATGCTCTAATCTAAAAAGGCTAAACAGGAAATATAAAAATAAGAAGAAATCAAGCAGTAGAAATGAAAATATAAAGCAGAAGTTTATCTGCATATTTGCATTCCTGATACTAGATTTAAGGAGATTGATACAAGGAGAAAACCACTCAGGATCCCCATTTAGTGTCAAAAAGAATAACAGCTGTGAAAAGCCTATGAATTTCTACTCCAATTTCCCAAGTCCTTTTCTTTTTATTGTTGCTAATGATCAAATTTTCCATTATTTCTATTACTGTGATTTTTATTATCATAATAGAGTTATTCCTTCAAATCATGTTTTTCAGGTGGATATGAATCCTCCTATAATGGTCTTGGGTGGGGACTCTGCAAAGGGGGGGAAGTGGGGTAGTAGGCTCTGGATCTCACACCTGGCTTCAATCAGAGCAGCTCTATTTGATTTGGTCTTATATATTGAGACTATGAGTGAGGTTTTATTAGAAAAGGAACTTTGCTTCTAGAAACAATGACAATGAAAAGTTGAAAGTCAGTGATCTGGGTAAACTAGGTTTCAACTGAAGTAGAACCTGGACATTAAAAAGTCTTCTGTAGGAAATAAGCAGGTAATTCCTCTTCAAAAAAAACCTTTCAAGTTATCCATGTCCCATTATAAGAAAAAGTATAGAGAAAACAAAGATGTAGAAAAGGGTAAAGAAAGTACCTGTAGTGAATTTATTCTGGAATCACAATGATGAATAATTACTGATCATTTTATAAGCTTGCTTTATATTTATATCATCCTATATATGTATCTGCATGTGAAACTAATCTTGACATACTATGTTATCACTTGATTTATTTTAAAAATATTTTTATTATCTTTATTTGACAGAGACAGAAATTGAGAGAGAAGAGAGAGATAGGGAGGGAGAGAGACACTTGCAGCACTACTTCACCACTCACAAAGTTTACCCCCAGCAGGTGGGGTCTGGGGGTTCGAACCTGGGTCCTTGTGTATTGTAACATGTGTGCTCAACCAGGTGCACCACCATCCAGCCCCACACTTGATTTATTTATGTCATGCAAAAGCTGAATAAGGGCAAGAGACTGGCATACTTTAATGGTGACTCCTTAGTCACTATAAGGCCACCTCATTAGCTGGGGCCCTAATTGGGGAGTCCTGAGATTCCCAAACAGACATGATGGACCTAGACCTCGAATAAATTCCTCTCTCCATTGTTTCTGGTCATCTCTATCAGGAACAACAAAATAGGCCCTTTTGTGGGCCCCCATAGGACCTTGCCCTCAACTTGGATCAACAAGAGTAGAGAATGTTCCATCTTCCGCAGGGAGGATGGACAATGTACTCTATGATACACCTGAGGAAGATGGGTCAATATTGGGGCAGCTTGGAATGTTCCTACTCATGGCCACAGAATGTGAGCTCAGATCTACAGGAATGCAGAGGTCATACAGGCTCCTCAGCTGAATATGGGCCCCAGACCAAATCAAATTCATGGGGTTTACAGTCAACAATATTTATACTCTTTTCCCATATTAGGGAGATACTGACTTCCCTGATCCAGCTTTCTGTTCCTTTTCCAGCCATGACATCATCTCCACAGACAATAACTTGGATCCACCTGCATATCAGATTTCAGGCTCAGGGAAAAAACCAAAAAACTAGTATAGCCACTATCTACAAAATGGAGGATCCCCCAACTCTTCATCTGCACTATTCCAGCCTTTAGACCCATGCTTATTCAACAATTTGTTTGGCTTTGTATGTTAATTCTCTTTTCAGCCACCAGGTTCCTGATGCTAGCATGCTGCTGACCAGACTTCCCTGGACAGATGACCCCACCAATGTGTCCTGGAGGTCTGCTTCCCCAAAGCCCCACCCTACTAGGGAAAGAGAGAGGCAGGCTGGGAGTATGGATCAACCAGTCAATGCCCATATTCAGCGGGGAAGCAATTACAGAAGCCAGACCTTCTGCCTTCTGCATCCCAGAATGACCTTGGGTGCCGAGCTGGGCTAGCTTCACGGGCAGTAAAGAGAGACAACCAGGGACTCATGGCTGAGTGGTACGCAGTTCAGTCCTTATTCATGTGGAACGCAGCGTAATCTAAGCTATCTCTAATCACAATCCTGTCCTTATATATCCTGAGGTGGAAGTGTCAGGTCTGAAGAGGATGTAGGTAAGATAGGGGGTGGGGAGAAGGAAAAGTACAAAACAGTGGGGATTAAACCAATGCCCTGGAGGCAGGGGGGTGCTTAGTTAACAGTGGTTATATAAATAGAATACAGTGTTAAGCAGGGGGGATTAAGCCAATGAAACAGAAGAGGTTTTAGAAGCAGAATTTAGAAGCATACCAACACTTGGGTCCATACTCCCAGAGGGAAAAAGAATAGGAAAGCTATCAGGGGAGGGGATGGGGTACGAAGATCTGGTGACGGGAACTGTGTGGAGATGAACTCTTATCCTATGGTTTTGTCAATGTTTCCTTTTTTATAAATAAAAAATTAAATAAATATCTAAAATGCAAGGTTAAAAAAAAGAAAAAAGAAACCCTAGTCTTTGTATATATATGCTACAACTGCGAAGCAACCTCCTTGGGCTAATTTATCTTTTTCTTTTTTTTGTGGGAGTGTGGGGGAAAGAGAGAGAGAGAGAGACAGACACAGAGAAGAGAGACACCTCAGCACCACCCCACCATCCATAGAACCCTCCTGACACCATCCATGGTGCTGCCACAGGCTGCTTAAATTCAAACCCAAGGCCACACATACAAGGTATGTGCTCTACTGGGTGAGCTGTATCCCAGCCCCTTGATTTTTCTTTTTCCTTCGCATCTGAAAATATCTAATTGTCAAAAATGATACTATTGCATCATTCTTTATAAAGACTCCCTTGTATGCTAGTATATGGACATTATCATTTTTATCATGCAACTAGTCTATCTACTACCTGTTGTAAGGCATCTGTTGTGCTGTTATAAAATATCCTCCTGTGATAATCCTAGGTGGCTTCACAGAACAGAACTCTCTAACTGGCATGCCATCGGTACAAATGGATCTAGACTGGGGAACCTGAAACCACTCATCCTACTTGCTGACACTCCCCACCTTTCTGCTTGGGGCTGTGAGCTGGCTCCATTTTCAGGTCACTATACTACAAACAGGCATTTCTCTGTCACCCACATGTCTAAAAATCCTAGAAAGTGTTGCTACAGAGCAGAAGTTGTGAATATGTTCTCTTCAGCAAAGCCAGCTGGTTTTGAATCACAGTGCCACCTGTTATCTTCTGGGGAATCTTGGGGAATTGATTTCTATTTGTATCCCTCAATATACTAATTTCTTAAGTGGAGGTAATGATAATACGTAACTCATTGTGAGGACATTGTTTAGCTACATTAATGCACGTAAACAGCATCAAGTACAGGGGAAGAAAATAAAAAAAAGGTTCATTATTATCAGTATCTATACACATGTGGACCTTTGATGATTTCAAAGCTTGTGTGGTTTCTCATCTGAGAGACATAATTCCCATTGTGATCTTGAATATCTTGTGTGTCTGTATGGTATAGGAGGACATAGCTTCCCAAACAGTGTGATAAGAGTGATCCCTTTGTTCTCACTCACACTGACATGGCAGGGCCTAAGGGACTGAGATCCAGGGCCTAAAGCACCCAGTCATTGATTACTGCAGTGCACTGAGCAAATAGAATAATTTTCATTATGTGCAAAGGCTTGAAAGAGGTTGGGTAGCATGGCCACGAACTTAAGTGTTCCATTTCAGAATTCACTCTAAAATAGCCTGCCTCTACAAATTTCGCTGTTCCCCTCTTGTCTCTCAACTGTAAGCACCAATTATTTGGCAAACAATTGTGCTTAACCAGACTCTTAGCATGACCTACGTGTGCAGGGAGTAAGAGATCGGTTTTCAATAGCAGTTTTCTGATGTAACTTCAATAGCATATTGCAATTTAATATGATAACTACCACTTTTTAGAGAAAGAAAAACAAGTTAATAATCCTTTACCTATATATCGTGTGACTCTTTTGTTTTCTGATACTTGGCTAGTTCCTGCAGCTTGAGGACAGTTAAGGGCGAACTGTGTGATACTGAGAATCATGAGCTGCTAAAACACAAGGGCATATTTAGAACATGGGTGACATTTTTGTGAGCAGCCATTTTTCTGTCTTGAATTTTAGTCACTTTTTCTCTTTGTCTCTAGGTTTTGAAGTTTATAGTCATCCCCTTTGTGGGCCTGGATCCCATTTTTGCTCTAGTTGAGTGCAGATACATGTATCAAATTCTGGCTGAAAATCAGCTGTCTTCTCAGTTTTCAGAAGATGACTCTCCTATTCCTTCCATAAGCTCCTTTAGTCTTTGTTCTTTGGTCCAATCTGTAAGCCATCTGCACCCTTTATTATTAAGAACATATTTACTGAGATTTCACAACTGTTTAATAGATATATATCTTATTACATGTTTGATACACCTCATTAAACATATGATTCAATTGGTATTTATTTAACATTCAGTAAACACTGAGACCCCTTCAGCCTAAATGGGGGGAGTGGAGGGGGCAGCTCAGCATCAATGATTTCCTTTGTCCTGTAGGAGCTGCTCCTGCTGCAGCCAAGTTCTTCATCTTTAACCCTTCAACACTCCTGCTCAAATCGGCTTGGGCAAAGGATCAAAGATAGGGTTGAAGCCTAAACTGTAGCTTACAGCTCAACCTTCCACAGGGGGCTACCATTTTGGATACAGTCCATGTTTCCTGGTGCCATCTCAGCAATGATGTTACATGTAAGCTCTGGGGTATTCTGTCTTTCCATAATGACAAGTGTGACTGTAATTTTTTAAAGTGACTTATGGTGTGGTTGTCACTGTAGCACAACTCAAAGCAGGAGTATTCTAAAAATCCTCCCAGCTGCTCTCAAACTGGACCAGATGCCTCAGAGCCCTGTTAAATAAACTGTGCATCTATCAGGATGCTTTCTGAATCTTTCAGACTTCCTCTTTCACATATCTGAACTCCCAGACTTTTGATTCATGTACAAGACCTCTCATCGCATGTCCCAATCCTTACATTCCTGTCTCATGTGCTCAAATTTCCTTAGCTGTCTCAGAAAAAATAATGAAACACCTGAGTGCTTCATCAGGGACTGCCCAAGAGAGAAAATGGGACCAAACACAAGAGTCTTTCTTCAACTGGAACTTTCCTGGCTTGAGGTTTTCACCTTGTTGCTTCACTTTCTCTAAAAAACAGAGCCTAGAGGAACTTTATTCCATCTAAACATTTGAGGCTTCTTCCCCCACATCCCATGATTTCCAAGGCCTGATGATGAAGAAATCCAAAGAAGCTGTGGCAACTCCTTGGTGAGAAAAGTTTTCCTTCAAAAAGGCCACATGCCTTACCCAAACAGCTGATTACTAACTGTGGGGCTGGAATGATTTTTGTGAGGGGGATAGGAGGTAATTTAGTTCTTAGTTCTTTGCCATAAATAACAAATTAAAAAGCTTAGCTGATGCTATAAATTAAAAAATGTGAAACTAATTATGCCAGCCCCATAAAAGTGAAACAATCAATTCATAAACCCACTATGTGATGTGACAGCATCTACTGGGTATGACAGTTCAAAACAAGCAGAGGGGGCCCAGTAATCCTACAAGAATCTGTCTGCCAGCCCAGAACCACAGGCCCAAATTCATGTAACAAAGCAAAACAGTAGTAGCTCTGTTGTCCTTTCTACCCATTTTTCATGACAACAGTTTCATACTTCTCTTCCCTTTCTCCACCCTTTCCACGCAGGCCCATTACTCAAAAGACTCACCCATACCAACAAGCACAGCTGCAGCTTTGCCAATTCAAACCAGATGGATCTGGAAGGCAGCTGCTGCCAAGACTATAATTCAACCGGGAATTCCTAACTGTTTCAACCAACCATTTAATAATGTTCTAGCTAGAGTTTTCTCCCTGTTCTAAATCTATGGGCGCGGCCAACTGGGTTGAAGAAGGCAGTTTCTGAAAGTTCTCTGTGTTGCTCAATGGATTGTTTCCTTCTGTTTTACATGGGTTGTACTCAACACATCACAAACTGTCTCTGGTTTCTCCACCCTCAGCTTGTCTTCTTCCTTGTGCCATAAAATGAATCAGTGTACTTCTTCATGCCCCCTGTGTATCAGAATTACACATCTACACCCTTTGCCTCCTCATTTTTGTGATTCTGCCCATTATAAAGTGAGTATATTCCCTTACTTAATTGCACAAGGTTCAACTGTGTCACCTGATTTTCTTAACTATGTGTGTGTGTGTGTGTGTGTGTGTGTGTGTGTGTGTGTGTACATACATGCGCTTGCTTGCTTGGTAGCACTCATTGAGACCTTGAAAGCACTGTATTTTTCTGTTCATACTTTTATACTCTGTTGGTCTCCCATGAGATTAATATGCCTTTGATATTTTTCTGGTCTAAGAACAATAAAAAACACTTAGAGTTGATTTGAATTCATCTCATATTCTGAAGTCATGACCAGCTGATACAAGTTCACCAAAGTTAAGGCCAGCCTCTAGAGAAAGAAATAACTGACATTTTAAAACATTATCTTTTGAAAAGGTTTGTTACACAGCATTATTGTGACAACAGCTGACTGATACATTTGTCACCTGAGTTCTCCTTCTAAAAGTGCCATGTGGGTATATGAATTCCTTGCTTCATGGCTCCTTGAGACTTACAGGGCACTCTAAACTCTTAACTGCATCATTCAAAGGCTCTCTCAATTGAATTTTAGCCAAGCTTCTCTATAAAAACATCCCTAGTTGCACTGGTCTCTTCCTTTAGGTTTTTAGAACACTTCTGCAATATGCTGTGATGGTATCTGTAATACTGGACACCACAAGGACTGTCTCAATGTCCCTGGAAAGATGGCGAATTCTAGAATCAGGAGTCATTCCATTCATCATTGAAGTCTCTGTTCTTGTTTACAATAAGTATGTAAATTGACCTAGCACTCATTACAATCTGCCTGATTTGTTTTGAAACATTAATAGACTATTTGCACATGATTCATTCTAATGTTACCTGATCATTTTCAAAAAAGGAACTTAGACTTCCTTACTTCCTGGTTTAGGAATTTTGATTTCTGAGATGATTTGGGTGCTGGAAGGAGATAGACAGTGGTACAAATATCACTGAAGGTCAGTATGATATGTTCCAAAATCCAGGCCATGGCCCACTTAAGTTCTCCTTTGGGATTTCAGCCTAATCCTTGCTCTAATGTTGACCCATGACCACTGCCCAAATAGAGGGAGCAGAAATCAGGTCAGAGTTTGATTTTCCCAGCTGACTTAGTCACAGTTTTTGCCTGTAATAATGTTGCTGTTTTCCCTGGGTTGGCTGCTGCAGATGAGTCACATGGAGTAGGGCTGTAGCCCTGGGATAGATCGATGCTATCGATCTTCAAGGCTCCGTGTCATTTCCAGGGGATTTGCTAAAGAAGCTACTTATGTTCCTTTTTCATTTTCACCAACTCATTCCCAGCTGCTGCTGCCTTCATGCATCTCAGCAGCACCTGGAGCAGAGGAACATGAACATACAACTGGGAATCAGACATCTTCCTTCAGAATCAAACACAGGACAACATGCCACCTATCCAAAACCCAGCTATATGAGACACTGGGTCACATTGGCCCACAGGGGTTTGGTGTTTTTGTTTTGTTTTGTTTTTGTTTAAAAAGGGCAGCCTGGCCCTTCACTAAGCAATTGATCCCCTGGCTTAACTTTTAAATTAAGACCATTGTAAATTTGGGAACTTGAGAGGACATAGAGAGGACACCCATAATACTTTGCAAATGTCAAGTGCCTCTTGATGTTGGTTACTTTTCAAAGGTAGCTAGGTTACAATGTACCATGGTAATGAAAAAACCCCGTCAGGCCCACTCTACAGGGTTTTAGTCAATATACATAATATTATTGGACTTTGCAGGGATTAAAGGTTGTTTCTCTCACAGTCCCACAATAGGGCTATTTTTTTTTCTACTGAAGGCACAAAGGAGGACTCCTTGTTTACAGAGAAGCCCAGGACATTTGGGGGACCCTCAAAACAGTCCCTTACAACTCTTTATATATTCCCACCTGCTGGTGACCATAAGTTAACTTAAAAACATAATTTGTTTTTCAGTCTATGGATGGCAGCTTGTTTGGATAATGTGCTGCTTTGCCATATTTGCGACTCAGGTTCAAGCACAGCCCCCATCACATTGAAAAAAGCTTCAAAACTTCAATGCTGTGGTGTCTCTTTCTTTGCCTCTCTACTTCTCTATCACCAAAAAAAAAAAAAAAAGAAAGAGCAAACAAAGTTTGATGATCTATTTATATTGATCATGAGTCTTTTTTTGCCTCCAGGGTTATAGCTGGGGCTCAGTGCCTGCACTACAAATCCACTGCTCCTGGAGGCTATTTTTTCCCCTATTGTTGCCTCTTTTTTTTTTTATTGTTGTTGTGGTTAATATTATTGTTGTTATTTCTATCCTTGTTGTTGGATAGGACAGAGAGAAATGGAGAGAGGAAGGGAAGACAGAGAGGGGGAGAGAAAGAGAGACACCTGCAGACCTGCCTCACTGCTTGTGAAGCAACCCCCCTGCAGGTAGGGAACTGGGGGCTCAATCCGAGATCCTTGTACCTGACCCCCAATCATAAATCATTTCTAAAGTTACAAATTACAATTTTCTTTACTTATTTTTAACATAAGACATCTTTCTTTTAATTTTTAAAAAAAGATCTTATTTATTATTGGATAGAGACAGAGAGAAATTGAAGGGGGGTGGACAGAAATAAAGAAATAGTGAGACACCTGTAGCCCTACTTCACCACTCATGAAGTTTTCCCCCTGCAGGTGGGGATCAGGGCCTTGAACTTGGGTCCTTGTGCACTGCAATGTGTGCACTTAACCAGGTGCACCTCTGCCTGGCCCCCAAATTTCAATCTTTCTTATCTTTATCTTGAGAGTGAAAGCTTTTATTCCACTCCAGTGACCCTTCTGCCCTCCATTCTGCATCCCTTCAACTATTTCATCCTCCTATACATGGACTTATGTTTCTATACATTTAGAAATTTAGAACACTAGCACACTAGAAAATGCTGAAATGTATCTGTTTAAATGAGAAAAAAGACAATTCAGTGGGTTTTGATGGTGAGACTGCAAGTTCAGTGTCCAATACCACACACCATAACTCTGGTGTTCAATCTCTCTTTCTCTCTTCCATCCCTCTCTCTTGCCTAATAAGTCTATATCCTTCTCTCCATGGGTAGTCCAGAAAGAAGAAAAGAGTTATGTGAAATAAAGTGGTCTGTGGATGAGTCATACCACAGAACAGAGTGGAGATGAGACTGTGAGAGCTCTACCAGTGGGGGCTTAACAGGCACTACAGACATATTCGGTTTGTATCCGTGGCCCAGCTAGATTTGCTAGAGGATCTTTGTCTGAGGGGTGTGTGTGTCTTATAATTTCCATTCAGTATTTTGGCAAGTGATTGGTGGTAAAAGAACAAGAAATAGTGGGAGTGTTCCACAAGAGAGAGTAGAGAGTGCAGTGATGGACTTTCTGGTCTCAGGCTTTTCCAGGACTCCCGGTTACCAAGAGCAGGATGGTTGTACTCTCCAAGCCTAGAAAACCAGATTTCCTGTGGAATATATAGTTGAAGGAAACTGTAAACCATCTTTTAAAAAACCGGGAGTGGGCTTCCATTGACAATTAAATCTAAGAAATATGGTTAAAAGTTAGGTTAAAGGAAATTAAATAGGTCTTGGCATACAGGTCTTTGCAGAGCCTTTAAATACACCATGTGCATTCCAAGTTCCAACAGGTCTTAGTATGCAGTATTTTTTAAAGTTCTGTGGCTATGGAATTCTTAATGCTGCTGTGTTCACTGTAGTTTTTGGGCATCACAAAGATATCTATCTACTCACGGGAGGGGGGATTGGGAGGTGAGATGTGTGTATTCTGCACTCTGCTTGCTATGTCAAGGATCTGTGTGGCTGTTTCTGTTTTCACCAGGGGATGGGGTTTCCTTCCTCCCTCCCTTCCTCCCTTTCTTCCTCCATTCCTCCCTTCCTTCCTACATTTCTCCCTTCCTTCCTCCCTTCCTCCCTCCCTCCCTACCTCCCTCCTTTCTTTCCTTCCTTCCTCCCTTCCACGTTTGTCATCTAAGAATGGTCTCCATCTTCTAATTTACATAAGGATGCTCTGTAAGTAGCTGCATACTTGAATCTTTTTTGGTGGAACCCTGGGGATGGATGTGTTTGTGTGAGAGCATAACAGCATTCTAGGAAGTTACTGGGCATATTACACATGGGGCAAAACTGTCGTCCTGAGAAGGAACACTGTTACTAATATCAAGGAAACAGATATAGATAGAATATATATGTTCACTTTCCTCCATTCATATATTGAAGCCTATCACCATAGTGTGATAATATTGGGTCTTTGAAAAAGCAATGGCATATTTTTCTATGCAAAAATACGTTGTGACTTTTTTTTTTATTGCCACCAGGGTTATCACTGGGACTCGATGCCTACACAATGCATCCACAGCTACTAGTAGATGGGTATTTACCACCCCCTCATTCTTTTTTATTTATTAGGACAGAGAGAAATTATTAAGAGGCAAAGAGGTGATTAAAAGGGAAAGAGACAGAGAGCTTGTGAAGCTTCCCTCTTGCCGGTGGGGCGTGGGCACTTAACACTGTGTCCTTGTGTATGGGAACATGTGCCCTTAACCAGGTGGGCTACTAACCAGCCCCCACTGATGATTTTTCTGACAACCTAATATTAGATGATAGGGTCTTTGGGAAGTATTAGGTCATGAGGGTACAGACCTCATGAATGGGATCTGTGCCCTTATGAAAGAAAACCTGGGAAGTTGGCTTCCCCTTCCCTCTAAGTGAGGAAATAGAGGGTAGTCTATGAGCCTGAAAGGAGGCCCTGATTAGATACCCTGAATCTGTCAGTGCATTGAGCTTGGACTTTCTAATCTCCAGAACTATGAAAAATACATTTATTTTATTTATAAGCCATTCCATCTACAATATTTTTTGTTATAACAGTCCAAACAGATTAAGACATGAGCCCAAATGTTTGTCCCCGGGCCACTGCAAAACTAATAAAACTAAATTATTAGTTTTGCACTGTAAAGCTAATTACAGACAACCACATCATTGCAACTGAGTCTCTCTGTCAAAGGTTCTGGACCTGACTTAATTCTGATCTCCCTGGAAGATTGAACTTGAAGCTTTGTGTTTCCTCTCTGACCAGGAAGAGGGATCCGGGGAATTCTGGATGAGGGTCTGAGAGACCAGAGGCAAGGAAAGGAGCAATAAAATGCCATATGATGAGGTACATATTCTAAAAGCCCAAGAATTCAGAGATGTGGCCATCAGTGGGATTAACAGGTCAGAGAGACTTTAGGAAGAACTTGAGCTGGACATTGAACTGGATATATTTATTCACTCTTATCTATGTGTTTCTTCTACACAGAAGTCTGTTCCAGATGAACAGAATGTTGGAGCACTAAGGGATTATGAGATTCTTTCCGAATCAACTCAGGATGATTAAATTATTTTTATATTGCCTAGTTTATGTGCTTATATTTGAATTCTCTGAAAACTGGTACTCCATGTGGGATACTTCTAAGAAGATTTGACTAATATCCCAACCCATGGCCATGATCATAACAGAAAACAAGGTTCACTAGATAAACATTCATCTAGGATTACAAAATTTTTGACATTAAAGTCAAATGGCTCATAAATAAAAGTTAATTTTTATGTCATGTTGCTATCTGTGTCATGACTTACACATATTTATAAACCATATGGTTTATATTGCTTTTAAAAGGCATGTAAATATTGTGAAAAATCGGAACTATAATATAAGGAAATTTGAAAAATACCATAATCCTCTGTTCACAATTTTTTTAACCTTTATATACAAGTATGAATTTTATACTCAAAGATTTTTCATAGATGAATAAGATCTTATGTTACAGGATACATTTTGACAGTTTTTTTTCTTTTTTTTAAGTATTTATTTATTTATTCCCTTTTTGTTGCCCTTATTGTTTTATTGTTGTTCTTGGATAGGACAGAGAGAAATGCAGAGAGGAGGGGAAGACAAAGAGGGGGAGAGAAAGACACCTGCAGACCTCCTTCACCGTCTGTGAAGTGATTCCCCTGCAGGTGGGGAGCCAGGGCTCGAACCCACATCCTTACTCTGGTCCTTGCGCTTTGTGCCATGTGCACTTAACCCACTGCACTACTGCCCGACTCCCTAAAGGATACATTTTATAGATTTATAGAGAGCTGAAATATCCTCTCTATGCTATTTTGTAACTTTGAAAAATTTACTTTTTAATGTACTACATATACTTCCAATGTCTAGAAATACCATTTGACAGTACAAGATATCTTGTACAATATTGTACAAACAATAACTTATCATATATGACTCCTAATGCTTCACATTAATGCTGTTCTTCTTATGAGTATTACATGCTAAGATTGACAAAGCAAACTGGCATGCTAAAAATAGTTCACTTTAAACTACTATCTTTTTTGACAACATGAGAAAATGTGAAATTAAAAGCACAATATGTAATATTAAATACTCAATTTTTTTTCTCATTCAAACTATCACAGAAGCTCTAGACCATATCTCTTATGGCTGTATCAATAGAACTTGCTGAGGAGAGTCACTGGTGAAAAGTTGTAACTTACTTAACCAAGAGAACTAAAGTCAAGTATGCAAATATTCTTCAAGTGTTGTTTCTAAGTTGCTGGCACTAAATCTCTAGGTGTGGTCTGTGAAGAAAGAAGAGCTTTTGTAAAACTGTGGCCAACAGAGTTTTATTTATAGGAAAAAGGCCTCTATGTTGGCAGGCTGATGAAAGACTGTACCAACAACCAAGAATTGTTTGCTGAAAAGAGGTCTCTTGGGTGTCTTTTTTAAATGCCTGTGATTGGGAGTTTGAATGTTTCAACCAAACAGACAAAGACAATAAAGTGAGTGTGTGTGTGTGTGTGTGTGTGTGCGTGCGCGCGCGCGCACACACACACACACACACACACACACACACACACACACACAGTTGGCATCAAATCAAGCTGAGTTGCTTTCCATGAACACAGATCATCTATGACTTCCAGATTCTTCTGCTTGAAAAGTCTAAACAGTAAGGTGGCTGATTTATAGAATACAGACTTTCCACAACCTGTTAAACTCTATGAACTAATTAGCATAAATGGAAAATACTGTATATTGAGAATGTATCAATATGTAATATTCCTAACCCATTGAACATCATAGCTTAGCCTGTCCAGCCTTAAATGTGCTCAAAATACTTACCTTAGCTTGTAGTCAGGCTCATGTTATCTAGCACTAAGTCTATTTTACAATAAAGTGTTGAATGTTTCATGTGATTTATTGAATACTGTAGTGAAAGTGAAAAACAGAATAGTTGCTTACCCTTGAGATTATGTGTTTGAATTAGAGTTGTGACTTTCTATATTTTCAGCATCACAAGCGAGTATTGCACTCAGGAGTAGATCAAAACCGAGAATTCAAAGTTTGATTCCTATTGAACATATATTGCTTTTACATCATAAGATACAAACATTATCTCTCTTAATGTTTAAGTTGGGGGTTTCTAGGTTTTAATTTGCAATTCTGCCATATTCTTTTGTTCTTTTGCCACCTTTATTGTGACTTTCTTTTTTTTTTAGTTGACTCACAATTTAACTTTAATAGATTTAATGTTATCCCAAGAAATAATATCCATAAAATCAGGAGATTATGCAATTGTTATTACATATATACATAACCTTATGATTAAAAAATCATTAGTAGGACACACAGATGGTTCTGGGTTGAGCCCTGGCATTACATGGGAATACTGTGCACTGGGGGGCGGGGTGCTCACTGGTACTATGATCTCACCTTCTTTCTTTATCTGAAAAATAAAGACCATTAGAGATAAGAAGTTTAATATAGAAGAAATAGTTGACTCTTTATGCCTCAAGCAAGATGAATTGCTAAGATCTTGGTGGTGAAATACTTCATGATCATCTATTTACCCACAATAGCTCCACCAGAGACCATGATTGCAATTTGAAACTTTCAACTTTTTTCCAGAGAGCAGGCAGACAAATTAATGCCTTTCTTTTAGGTTTGTGCTGGGTAGTCAACACCTAAGCATTTAATTCAGTCGAGTCAGGAGTGGCACAGCAGTACTTCAGTGGCTTTCTCTAGAAGGTTTTTTTTTTTTTACTTTTTATGTCTTGACTAATAATTACAATTTAAAGTATACCATGTGACCTTACATGTTGAACTGAAAATGTTGTGTGAGGTTGCAGAAATAGCATCATAGTGATGCAAAAGACCTTTATGCTTGAGGTTCTGAGGGCCCAGGTTCAATCCCCAGCATTGCCATAAGCCAAAGTTGAGCAGTGCTCTGGTTTTTCTTTCTGAGTCTCTCTCATTAAAATAAATAAAACTTTTTTTTTTCCTCCAGGGTTATTGCTGGGCTCCATGCCTGCACCATGAATCCACCGCTCCGGGAGGCCATTTTTCCCCCTTTTGTTGCCCTTGTTGTTGTAGCCTCGTTGTGGTTATTATTATTGCCATTGCTGATGTCGTTCGTTGTTGGATAGGACAGCGAGAAATGGAGAGAGGAGGGGAAGACAGAGAGGGAGAGAGAAAGATAGACACCTGCAGACCTGCTTCACCGCCTGTGAAGCGACTCCCCTGCAGGTGGGGAGCCGGGGGCTCGAACCGGGATCCTTACGCCGGTCCCTGCGCTCTGCGCCACATGCGCTTAACCCACTGCGCCACCGCCAGACCCCCCAAATAAAACATTTTTAAAAGAAAAAAATAGTGATTTAATAATGGTTTACAAGGTTATAAGATTACAGGGGTATAGTTCCACAATGCACCTACTGCCAAAGTGCTGTTGACCCACCCCCTCCTAACAATATTCACCTTAGTTCACCACAAAGTCTTAGAAGTAATCTGATTGCCTTTTTATTGTTTGCAAGTTAATATGTTCCAACTCTCTATATTTCACACATGACTGAAATCATCAGTAGTTGTCTTTCATCTGCTTGCTTATTTAACTAAGCATAATCACCTCCAGCTCTATCTATTTTGTCCAGAAGGATGCAACAGTGTCTTTAAGTTGCAGGATAGTGTACTGTTGAATATATGTCCAGTCAGTTCTTTATCCAGTCATCTGTTAATGATGCTCACTGTTTTGCATGCAAGCCCAGAACCTAGATATGGAGTATCTGAGCAGTCCTGACACCACTAGCTTAATAGTATTCTTTCAAAGAGTTAGTTGTGTTTGTCCTCAGTCCTCTTTATGTTAATAAATTCTTACTAATGAAAATTGTAATTTGATTAAATAAAATACAAACCAGAACTGTATGGATGCAAACAGAATTATTTCTGTGATACCTAATGTGACTCTGAAAACACTTTGGTGAGTTGTTAAAAACCTGTGTGGGGGAGTCGGCAGTAGTGCAGTGAGTTTAGAGCAGGTGGCGCAAAGCGCAAGGACTGGCTTAAGGGTCCTGGTTCGAGCCCCTGGCTCTCTACCTGCAGAGGAGTTGCTTCACAGGTGGTGAAGTAGGTCTGCAGGTGTCTATCTTTCTCTCCCTTTCTGTCTTCATCTCTCTCTATTTCTCTCTGTCCTATCCAACAACAACGCCACCAATAACAACAATAATAACTATAACAATAAAACAACAAGGGCAACAAAAGGGAATAAATAAATATTTTTAAAAAACTGTGTGGGTGGAACCACTGTCACAGAGGTATTCTGTACTTTCATGGCTTGTCTGGTGCCTGAAATTCTCCCTTCACCTTTTAAAAATTATATTTTATTTATTTATTAATAAGAGGGATGGGGGGAGAGAAGAACCATGTAGCTATGGTACATATGCTGCCAGGGATCAAACTCAGGACTTCATGCTTGAAAATCCAATGCTTTATCCACTGCACTACCTCCCAGACCACCTCCCTTCACTTTAAAGACCAAAAGCCATATGTAAGCAACATGATGGCAATACATGCAAAAAAGATGTATGTTGTTTTAACTTTAAAATGTTTAATGTACATGCTATTACTACTCTATGTACTGACTCTAGCTGACTTTTCTTTAAAAATTATTATTATTACTTACAATTTTTTTTTCTTACCTCCAGGATTATTGCTGGGGCTTGGTGTCTGCACCATGAATCCACTGCTCCTGGAGGCTATTTTTTCCCCCTTTTGTTGCCCTTGTTGTTGTAGCCTTGTTGTGGTTATTATTGTTGTTGTTATTGATGTTGTGTTGTTGGATAGGACAGAGAGAAATGGAGAGAGGAGGGGAAGACAGAGAGGGAGAGAGAAAGATAGACACCTGTAGACCTGCATCATCACTTGTGAAGCAACCCCCTGCAGGTGGGAAGCCGGGGGCTTGAACCGGGATCCTTACCCTGGTCCTTGCACTTTGTGCCACGTGCGCTTAACCTGCTATACTACTGCTCGACCCCCTCTAGCTGACTTTTAAAATTAACTAACCAACTATAAATTCATGAGAGCCTTCCTGTGGACATTAGTTACTTTCACTGCTGGACCTGAAATACCATTAGCCATAGTTGCCTTGACCTTAGCCTGTTCCCTGAGATGTGAGCTACCCAAGGACAGGGCCTCTATTCTGCCATCTTTGCTGGTTACTGACTGCAGTTAGTGAAGGTCTTGCAGTTACTGATCAACCTTCTTAGAAATGAATTAGAATGTCTTTGTTCTCTTTCATTTGAGTTTTTAGAAATTCAGTAAGAAGTTTTCTGTCCTTCCTATCCTCATCCTGGGCTGGTCTTCCTTCCAGTCAAATAACTCAGTGTGCCTGATATAAAGAGATACCTGTCACTGAACTGTGTATCCTACTGGGATGGTGCAGAATGGTGAAAGTAAAGGAAGGGGCTTGTAGTATAGCCAGAGCATAATTGAAGTATGGTTTGGCCAATTAAGTCCTCGCTACTAGAATAGTCCATGAATGCTATAGGATGGTAAAGTAATTCATCACATATATTTAAACTTGAATTTACTGATATTTTATGGTATTGGATATTATTTCTATTAACATTTTATGCTGAAATTACAGAATGATTCGTGAGTACTGAATTTTTGATTGCTTTTACACTTGCTGGGACACTATTAAACTTGATTTACGGTAATAGCACTGTAAGAAGATATTAACAATGAAATTTCAAAAAGCACTTAGCATCTCATAATTGGAGTTAAATGACAAAAAAAAGAAAGAAGAGAAAAAGAAAAAAACTAGGGGATAACAGAGAAAAAAGGAGAAAGTTTTGACAATATTTTTTTAACTTATAGTTTAAGAAGATTTTTGCAAGATTGACTTAGGATAGGAAAGAATCGAATTTCCATTCAAGAGAGATGATGCCGATTTATTAGAGGGACTTTAAAAATGAATTAAAGACCTGGCAGAAGAGAAAGTTTCTGTTTTCCAGAGTGAAGAAGAAATTTTAGTTGAGATATTTTTACACTTGGCTATGGGAACTAGAAGACTATCATTATTTTTTAAATAAAAGGACTTGATTTATTTCTAATTGCTAGATTACAAAGAAATAGATTTGTAAAGCAAAGGCAGAACAGCTAAAACAACAGCATTGCTAATGCTTGTTACAATAAAGTTTGTTGAGCTTCATGATGTGCAGTCTCTTTGCTAAGGAAGTTTCATGTGTAATCTTATTAAATATCCAGAGCATGCTTCTGTAGCAGGTATTACTATTATTATTATTATTACTTCTTTTTTACAATTAAGGAAAATGAATAGTCAGAGAAGTTCAATGACTTTAGTAAGTGCTGGCACCAGGATTTGAACCAAGGCTGTCTGAATCCTGAGCAGTTCACTAACTACCTACTTTTTTGAGCAGGAGGACTAAGAGATCTGATTAAGATCAGACCCACACTATGGATGATTACATCAGTCCTGGTGCTTTTGCCTTCGTGGACCATTTCTTCCTTAAAATAATATGCAAACTTCTATTTTATGACTGTTCTGGCACAAAGACAAATATATTGCTGTTATGTGTGCAAACATTTTCTTTTCTTTCTTTTCTTCTTTTTGTGGTGTTGAGACTTTGCCTTGATCTAATTTTTTTCTATTCTTAAATATTCTTAAGATTTCAGAGACGGAGAGACACAGACAGCACCACATGTGTGACAAGGCACTCATTCTATTGGGTGAACTATCATCTGGCCCCTGAAAATATTTTCCTTGACCAAAAAGTTCATTTTCTAAATGATTTTTAAAAGAAATTAAAACACTTTGAGAATCTCTAAAAGTACTATGAGTTCTAGGAACTGTGCCCACAGTGCTTAATGGAGAAGTCAGTTTTGGTTACTATGACCCCAAAACCAGAGCAAAACCAGACTTAACCTTAATCAATATACTTCAGTTCTATTAAAACAAAACAGTAATTTGAAAGTATATATATGCCTTATATTCATAGCAGTACTATTTACAATAGTCAATATGGAAGTAATCTAGATGCCCAATGACAAATGACTGAATAAGGAAGTCATGAAATACTACTCAATGATTAAAAAAAAATATATAAGATTGTATAATTTGAAACTGAAGTAAGAGCTAAAGAAAACTACTTGATGGTTCTGCTCATTTGTGGAATATTGACAGCACATGAACTTGAAGAATAAAAGGTAACAAACTATCATGCAGACTTTATGAGAACTCTGCTTTTTTATTGATTTTATTAATTTAACAATTGGTTTACAGTATTATAAGATTGCAAGGTATAGTACCACATCTATCACCAAAGTTCTGTCACCCCATCAAAAACTGCCAGAAAGCTATGGCTCTTACCAAAGGCGATTTGAGGGAACAGAACTTCTGTGGAGAGTTCAGTGACTTACACATACTACGCATGGGCATAATATTATACATCTAAAAATATAAAATAGACCTCTACAATTTTATAATCTGTTTGTTTTTTAGTCAGAGCACTGCACAGCTCTGGTTTATGGTACTAGGGGTGACTGACCTCGGACTTCAGAGCCTCAGACATGAGAGTCTCTTTGCATAACTGTTATGCCATATACCCTGCCCATAATTAGGTAAAACACTGTTAAATTATGAGTAAAAAATTTTAAGCCCAAAGAATTAAACATATATCCTTTCCTGATATTACTGCCTATGAACTTAAAGACTGTAAGAGAAGGCTAAGGTCGTCAAAGACAACAAAGATCAACCGCTCTGCCAGGATTCTGACCTGCAGTGGTCTAGGAAATGATGCCCTGAATACACATCAAATACCTAGCCAAGCAGTTCCTTAAACCTTCACTCACAGCAACCAACCACAGTTTCTAACCCAATTAGAAATACCATTCATCCACTAACATTTCTCCCCAAACCCAGTATTTCCCAGCTTGGCCCATTTGCTTTCGAGTTCACAAACTATTGATAACACTGAAAAGGTATTGTGACTCAAGCTTGGTCCAGACTTGAGTACATTCTGAATAAAATAAATGATAAACAAATGTCTTTAGTTTTCAAACCTACTCAAAGTACACAGCTGTTGAAAAAGCTATGGTGTAATTTTTATACTTTTTATGTAAAAATGCATCATGACTTTTCTAATAACCCACTATGACCACTTTGCCAAGTTAGGATCATGCTTTGTGGTAAAAGTAATCTCAAGTTAACTCTGGTTGAATGGAATCTCTTGCATGAAGGTCTCTCTGGTAGATATAGCAGCATGAATGAGACTTTTATGTAGACATTATCTAAAATTTGCTTCTTTTAAAGCAAAGGCTTAAAAGGGAGTAGAAATGCACACCTTCATTGAGCAAGGAAAATAGCTCAGGAATCCAAGATAAAATGATTTTCCTTGTAATTTTTTTAACTCACTTAAGATCATGCGAGTTTACTGACTTCTTTAGTTTATAAGACCTTTTTAAACCAGAGAGCAGATAACAAAGGGCATAGTATTTACAGGCTTTGTTTGAAAATTAGGTGTTATTCACTTTAAAAATGATGGAGAATATGAATCTGGGATTCTGTTAAGATCACAGTGGACAAAAAAATAAAAGTGTAACTGAAAAGTAAATGATAGGTGATAGAATAGGTATGTATATACATGAATAGATTAATGAATAGATAGAAAAGTATATAGATGGATAATACAGATAAATGAATTAATAGAGACACAAATGGATAGACAAGTAGATGACAGATAATGGAAAGATATTCATAGATCAATACTGGTTAGAAAATGGATAGCCAGATGTGCATGAATGAATAGATAACTTGGAAGCAGAATAAACAGTTGATACATAAATGTATATAGCTAGATGAATGGAGAGACTGATGGAGCCACAGATAAATGTGGAATGAATTTGTAGATAGATTCTAAGGTACAATATCTCTCTACTGTACTCACTTGGAATGGAACATCAATGAAGAAAATAGTATTTCTCTTTATGGAGCTATTTTAAGTAGTTTAACTATATTGGGGAAGTAAGAGTGGAGTAAATTAGTCAGTCATTGAGAGCCCTGTAAGTTCCATAATAAATGTCCCCATGACGAGAAGAAAATACATGTGTATGTCATGATTTAGCCACTTCTGAAACAGTCCCATTGTGCTCATTTCTGCCCCACCTGCCCCTTGGCTACACGTAAGAACAACGTGTGATGTACAAGGTGAAGGATGCTGAGGGCAGCCTTCATGTATCCTCAGTGACACAAAAAAGTCATCTTTTCTTGCCTCCTCTTTAGTTCTGATACTCATATGTACCCTTTCTGGTAGACCTGCTTGGGAAGGTCTCGTGCTGTAATTAATCCATGTCACATGAAGATGTAGTATCGGTAGAATTTATGAGTGGGTTTGAGCCGCTGTGATGAGGAGGGGCACCTCAGCCCGTGTGATATAAATTCCTTTGCTAATTGGATTGCTGGAGCTAATCAGAAGCCAGAAAGGGAATAAAAAAAAAAAAAAAATCCGTGTTCTCCCTGCTGCTGCTGCTGGCTGATAAAACAGACAGCTCCCTTCAGGACAGGGGTGCTGGAATTGAATCCTCATGCAGAGGACTTACTCTAGATGCCTATCTCAAAGGTGACACATCTCTTCTGTTGCCAGGCCAGGAGGAGACAGAGAGAGCAATGGAGAAAAGAGTTGAATGATCCCAAAGAGATTTTACTACAGACTCACAAAACCAGAGTGAGTGAGGGAGAGGCAAAAGGACAGGAAATTAAAGTGGGGGTGAGGGTGGGAGGTGGCATTTCATGGCCTGAGAAAGAAAGGCTCTTTTCTTTTCTTTTCTTTTCTTTTCTTTTCTTTTTTTTTTCTGAACCGAGGTGCACTGGAGCCATGAGCATGCCTAATCTCCACTGGAGGGCATAACTCCAAGAGGCCTCTTCCCAGCCAGGACTGGGAGAAAGGCACTGGGGAAGATATCCAGACTCTGTCTACAGGCTTGTGCCCACTTTCCAGAAGATGAAAAAGCCAAGGGGAGGATGCGGTATTTGGGCAAGTGTAAATCAGCCTACTCAGATATATTGTTTACACCACGGGGAAGGGGTGGACAAAAAGACCACCAGGTCTAAAACTTTCTGCCTGCTGGAAAGCCATAGATGCACAGTATTCACGAGAGACCACTCCACCTATCTCACTCTTCCTGAGTTATGGATGGGGACAGACAAAGCATGCACATGTTCTTAAATGTCCATCCTGCCTTTCCCACCAAGAATAAATAGTTCACCTCAGTCAGAAGAGTAAAATGTGTAATACCCAGGGCTCCAGTTCGATCATGGTGGTCTTTATCTCTTCTTTGGTTGTTTAACACTCTGCCACTTCTTCACAGAGGAAAATATATCCTTAACATTTACTTCCACCAAGCTAAATGCCCTGTGGTTATCTTCCAATCCCCCCCCCCCTTTTTTTTGTTTCTCTTGTATTCGTTTCACTCCGTGATTACCACTTCTATGCTCCTGTGTCTTCTAGAGCCCTCTACGTACGCTAAATCCCTAGCTATGATGAGTAGGCAGCAAGCCCCTTGTGCACACAACAAAGACTTGTATTTTTCCCCCCTTCTATCTTTTGGGCGACACGATAAAAAATAACCCTGTATTTATGCAAATTGCAAAGTAGCTTGTGATAATGAAAACAAAACAGTGCTGGCCCGCAGCCAAGGCATGGCACTGACGGGGGGGGGGGGGGGGGGGGGGCTCCCGACCATTTGGCTCCTGATTCTTTGGGGAGAGCAGCTGGAGAGAAAGGAGAATGCAGGACCCCCCCTTGCCACACGCGCCCTCATGCGCACACACCCTCGATCGCAAGCATTCCGGTACCATCACCTCGGCACCGCGCTGGCCAGATTTGGGATCCAAATGAAGTTCTGCTCTCCTACTGCTGCCAGCCCTTCTGCGTCGTCCCCCACGAGCCTCCCTACCCCCTGCTCCTGATTCCCTTTCAGGAATTTACAAACATTTTCCACAGATCAATATCTGTATTGATTATTCATTGTGAGTGAGTCCTGTGTCTTGGGTGATCCAGCTTGCAGAGGTAGCAGCCAGAGACAGCTGCAGGGAAAAAAAAATAACAGAAGGCAAGAAGGACCCAGCTTGGCTGGATCTGTGGCTGTCGGCAACACAGAGAAAGAAGGAAAGCCCTGGAAAACTCAAGGACTGGGAGAGATGGTAGAGAAAGAGGTAGCTAGAGCAAGAAAAAGGCAGCAATGATGACTGGGCTTCTGGTTCCAGGGATCTTGGTGGCTTGGAGGAAAGCCCCATCTTGGGTCTGCTGTTCCGGGCAACATGCAAAGGAAAAAAGAGGACTTGTTCTGCTCTGAGAGTGAGAAGTGACTCACGGTTTTGGTATCTCCTACGTAACAGCTTTGGGGGGATTCCTTGGCTGGCTGACAAGGAAAGGAAGAAAGCAGCGGCAGTGAGGGAAAACACGATTACTTCCAACTGCCTTGCGGAGGAGATGCAGTCATTTGGTTCGCCTGGAACAGCTTGCCGCTCTCTGATGGCACGAGGAGGGAGAATAATTAAAAAGGCCAGCATCACTTACTAAGTGAGTAAACACAAAGCCTTTCCAAACGTGCTCTCCAGCTAATGAGAAGCTGTAATTTCTTATACTTCAAGGCACAACAAGACAGTGATGGGGATCAGTGGAATGTGTGTTTGCCTGGAGGTGGGGGTGGGAGGGTGAGGGTGGTGGTGATGGTGGTGGTAGTGGTTGGTGGTGGCGGAGATAAACTGACTAATTGTTGGCCATGTTTAAAAAAGGGATTACTGGAAAAGACAGTGCAATGATGACAGGAAAACATCTTGGACCAGAGCCAAAAAAAAAAAAAATCGAGGCAAATCAAGTCTGCAGTTTGGAGAAAAACACCCTTTGCTCCTGTTGGAGGTTCCGACAGGAATCACCTGGTGTATTCTTCTGCCCAATGTGGAATGTTATCTGGGCACCAGGGGACTGGATCAGGGATCACCGAGGGTCCAGAGGAGTAACCACCCTCATACCAGGTTACACACTCATGTCATGATCTGAGAAAATAAAACCATTAAAACCAACCTGTGCTTTTCTTTTAATTGGAGCCTTCAGCTCACTCAGAATTGCTTCAGTCTATTAAAAGCAACGCCTAAATATGCCTGGTGATAATGAAAGCTTCTGTTTCTCTGTTTATCTTCATGAAGCTGTTGCAATGTGACAGAAATAGGCTGGGGGAAAAGGAATGCTAAGAAAATCCAGTTTTTCCTTGGCTAGTTTATGGCAAATGTGCCAGGTGACTGTCTTTGCCATTTGGATGGCCATGCAGGGGAAATGTTCTGGGATTCCTCTCCTGTTGTCACTCAGCAGAGGCTTGGTAAAAGTCCAAAGTCAGCCATAGAGAAGACTTTATTAGTACAAGGTTCCATGCACATCCAATAAAGTGGGGATCCCAAGGGACAAAATGAGCTAGATCTTCCTTTCTTCTGGGTGTCTGGTTACGTGAGCTATCTAGCTCTTTCACTTGAGTGGAATTGGGAGATGCTTCTTTTCTTTTTCATTTTTAAAAGGCTTTCTGGGACTGTATTACTTAGGATACTTCTTTATGAGGATATGATGTTGCCTTCTTAATTTGGATCTCCCAATTCATTGCAAGTTCCTAGAATAGGAGAAATACCTCATGCAGAAATGTGCCTGGAAGACCCAGAAGAGGAGCAACTAGCCAGTGGTGGATTACTCAGGCACTTCTTGGGCATTCAGAGAGCTAATATCTGATGTGTGTGTGTGTGTGTGTGTGTGTGTGTGTGTGTGTGTGCGCGCACAGTGGTATTATGTGGAATGTGTGCTTGCATGTGTGTGGCTCTGTGCCTGTTCTGAGCGGAAAAAAAGAGTGAAGTAGAAGCAGACAGAATGTTTGGGTATTTATGTAATTCATGAGGTGAATGTTCAATGCTGCAAGGCAGACAGTCACCCATCCCTGGACTCTGCTGTTCTGAAGGGCCTGTACAGACCTGATCTGAATGTTAAATGCAGGAGACAAAATTAGCATACTAACCAAGGATGTCAACCCCTCCTTGCAGTCAGTAAATGGTCGTCTCCATTCTGCCAAGCCAGCACTGCCATGCATACCAGCCATTTAACCATGTCCTTTGTTAGATCCCTTTTTGTGCATTTGTCTTTTTGTATTTTTTTAATTTCTTTTTTCTTTCATTTCTTTCTTCTTCCTCTTCTTTTTTTTTAAATTAAAGACTGGAACTTCATTAAAGGGGAGGGAAGAAAGGGCTTCAAGGGGCTGTAATGAAAACAAATGATCCTCTTTAAACCTCATGACGGCTAAAGCCAGCAGGGCAGAGTTTGCTTTCTGCTCTGAGACTGGAGAATAGGAAATTCCATAGACAACAGACTACTTGACATGAGCCCAGGAATGCACTGCTTGGGAATTTCTTTTCTTTCTTTCTTTCTTTCTTTTTTTTTTTTGAGCTACTATTTTTTTTTTTATTGGGGAATTAATGTTTTACATTCAACAGTAAGTACAATAGTTTGTACATGCATGACATTCCCCAGTTTCCCATATAACAATACAACCCCCACTAGGCCCTCTATCATCCTTCATGGACCTGTGTTCTCCCCACCCACCCACCCCAGAGTCTTTTACTTTGGTGCGATACACCAATTCCATTTCAGGTTCTACTTGTGTTTTCTTTTCTGATCTTGTTTTTCAACTTCTGCCTGAGAGTGAGATCATCCCATATTCATCCTTCTGTTTCTGATTTATTTCACTCAACATGAATTTTTCAAGGTCCATCCAAGATCAGCTGAAAACAGTGAAGTCACTATTTTTGATAGCTGAGTAGTATTCCATTGTGTATATATACCACAACTTGCTCAGCCACTCATCTGTTGTTGGACACCTGGGTTGCTTCCAGGTTTTGGCTATTACAAATTGTGCTGCCAAGAACATATGTGTACACAGATCTTTTTGGATGGATGTGTTGGGTTCCTTAGGATATATCCCCAGGAGAGGAATTGCAGGGTCATAGGGTAGGTCCATTTCTAGCTTTCTAAGAGTTCTCCAGACTGTTCTCCACAGAGGTTGGACCAATTTACATTCCCACCAGTAGTGTAGGAGGGTTCCTTTGACATTTCTTCTATGTGGCAAAAACCAGCTATAGCCATTATGCCTGTGTTAAAACTTAGAACATACTTTATCCCCCCAGTTCTTAAGTGTGGTCTACCATATGTCTTTCCGTTCCATCACAGGTTATCTAAGTTTCCTAACCTCATGAGGGTGTAGGTAGATTCTTCTGAAATATTTTGGCTGACTGCCTCAGATTTTGAAGTAATACAAACTTTTTCTTTGGGGCATGGCTTTTCTTTAGAGGAAAAAGTTGCTTTGATTTTAATCCCTTTTATACAAGAAGTAAACAAAGGGAAGAATTTGAATTCTCCTTCTATAGAACCGAATACTGGATGCTTATTTAAGAACTAAACAATTAGGCACCCTATGCCAAATACTTGGGTTCAGACTTTTGTTTTCTTCTTGTCAGTTTAACCACTCTACCCTAAGAAACAAACTACTTCCTTTCCCATGTACTCTTCTGGTTTGACTTTATTTACTTTTTAAAAATTAATTTAAAAATGTTGGCAGTGCTTGGGTCTTGCACATACATTATTTTAATGCTCTAGGGCTGGCTTTTTCACTATTTTTGTTACTCAGATAGAAAGAGAGAAACACCATACTATTGGGGGCTTCCCCTGGTATGGCATTCCCATGTGTTACGATGGTTTAAACAGTCTGTTGTGCATGGCAGGTATGCATCTTATCAGGTGAGTTATTTTCTGCCCTGCCCTCCTCTTTCCCCAGTTGGTTTTATACCATAGTGTCATATGCTCTAAAATTTTCAGGGCCCTTTAGGCACCTGACTGATTTGACAATAGGGAATGGGTAAGACTTGGAGTGAATTAAAGATTGAGTCAATCAATTTATCAAGCCTAGTTTTCCAATGCTTCAAAAAAAGTGCTGGGAATGAGTATATTTAATGTATAATCTGGAGTGGGGGGCAGGTGTTAGTGCACTGGGTTAATCACACATAGTACAACGCACAAGGGCCCACACAAGGATCCCTGTTTAAGCCTGTGGCTCCTTACCTGCAGGGAGTTACTTCACAAGTGGGGAAATAGGTCTGCAGGTGCCTACCTTTCTCTCCTCTCTCTGTCGTATCCTATATGTATATATATAATCTGGAGGAGGACCTAGGTAAGTTAGATTGTTATGTGGAAAATTGAGAAATATTACACATGTAAAAACTACCATATACTGTTGAGTATATTAACCATTAATGCCCCAATAAAGGGAAAAAATATGTGATCTATTAGTCTTGAAATATTGGTTAATTTTTAAAAACAAACTCTGGGTCAATAAAATATATCTGTGAGGATCATCTTGATCCACAGCATGCCAACTTATGATCTTAGTTTTAGTTATAATATATAGCTTTTGGCAACATTTGGACTGGGTTTGGTGTATTGTACCAAAGTTAAGAACTCTGGGGGAAAAGGGGCATTTTTCAGGCTTTTAAGGAGGAGGACCTAGATGGAGGGTTAGAATGTCTTGCAGAAAATTCATAGATTTTACACATGTACCAACAATTGTATTTGTTGTTTACCATTAATCCCCCAATATAAAAAATTAAAAAATATATCTAGCTTTTGATTTTTGCATTAGTTTTTTTTTTTTCATGAAGGAAGTAGTTGCTTTTATTTTAATACCTTTCATACAATGAGACATAGAAAGGAAAAGATTTGACTTCTACTTTAGAAAAGTCCTATATTAAAAAGACAAAATGCTATCTGAGAGCTAAAAAGTTAGGCTTAGCATCCAGAATACTTTGGCTCCCTCCACTGCAAAATCTAGATGTTTTGTCCTCACTAGAAAAATATAGTTAGTAACAACTATACAGCAGACATAAGGAATGTGTGCATTTTGTTGGACCAAGACTAAACTGCTAATTTAAACAATAAAGAGGGGAAGGAAATGAATGTCTGCATGCCATGCTCATCCTGTGGTCACTGGTACCTTGACACTAATGGTGCAATGTCATGGTTACTGAGGCAGTGATCTCCACAAAGATCTTTTCATAACATGTTTGTATATTGTTTTTGTTTCTCCATTAATTTTTAAAACTATCACTGGATGTTCCTATTTTTAACACTCAACATTTTATTCTTATCCATCCACAGAACTTTACATATCTCAACTGGGGAAGAAAAAGAGAAATGTCCAGAAGAGCAAGAAAAATAAACTGCTTGTAGTTTGGAAGAAGAGAGACAGGCTGGGAGTATGGACCGACCTGTCAATGTCCATGTTCAGCGGGGAAGCAATTATAGAAGACAGACCTTCCACCTTCTGCACCCCATAATGATCCTGGGTCCATGCTCCCAGAGGGTTAAAGAATAGGAAAGCTATCAGGGAAGGGAATGGAATATGGAGTTCTGGTGGTAGGAACTGTGTGGAATTGTACCCCTCTTATTCTATGGTTTTGTCAGTGTTCCCATTTTATAAATAAAAACTTAGAAAAAAACATAGATATTTAAAAAAAACCATTTTATTGAGGAGTTAATACTTTATAATATAATTGTTGACACTTGGGTACAACTTTTCATATCCCTGTGATAGGTGTCTGCAGAACACTCTCACCCCAATTTAGGCTGTTTTCCACCATCAAGCACTAGTACCCTAATGTCCTCTCTGTTCAGACTTTCAAATATTAATATGTTGAAAATTTATTATTCTCCACAAGGTTCTCATAAAAATATAGCACATAGGACTTCAGGAAAAAAGTCCCAGGTTTGATCACTGGCACCACCAATAACTAGAACTGAGTGGTGTTGTGGTTAAAAAAAAATCCTTTTTGAATCCCTGACTCAACTCAGGATTATTTTAAAAATATATATATTTATTTATTTCCTTTTTGTTGCCCTTGTTTTTTATTGTTGTTGTAGTCATCATTGTTAGATAGGACAGAGAGAAATGAAGGGAGGAGAGAAAGACAGAGGGGGGAGAGAAAGATAGACACCTGTAGACCTGCTTCACTGCTTGTGAAGCGACTCCCCTGCAGGTGGGGAGCCGGGGTCTCAAACCGGGATTCTTACGCTGGTCCTTGTGCTTTGCGCCATGTGCGCTTAACCAGCTGCGCTACGCTGGACTCCCCTCAGGCTTCTTTTATTCTTGGTTCTTTCTCACCTCCGACCCCTATGAGACCTAACCTTGTAGTCTATGCAATTTATAGTCATGTGCAATTTGAAAATGCTCCCTGTATGCAGCCAGTGATTAAGAGCCACTGCTAAACTTCAATTGGCAATGGCAGAGATCTTCCTGAACTTTCCATCTCTGCTATTTGCATCTATCTCCCTCTCTCTTTCCCTTGAAAGAGGCTTTGTTTGTTTTCCTTCATGCTTCTCTTGATCCATACCATTTGATAATGCATCTGTTGATCTTAACCAAATCAAGGCAATCAAGGCCACCTCAACATGTTCCACTTGGGACTGTGTCCAGAGACACCAGGTTTGGGATGTCAACACTCCAGCTCTAATACTTGGGTGAGAACTTTCCTAGCCCATAGGACTCCTTAATTCCGCTTCAGGTGGCACACTTCCTAACAAAGTTATAGAACCTAGATATAGACCAGGGCCCATGAGATAAAGCACATGTGCATATATATCCATAAATTAGGGGAAAATATATACCTTAAAGTAAAAGTGTACAATAGTCCACAATGACTTTCTATAGCAAGTAGAATAAAAAAGATACCATAAGGAATTTAATTAAATATTTTCTACTTAGATACCTTCCTCACCTACTTCCTATTTCACTTCTCTCAATCATTCTAAGTCCAACCATGTTGCAAAGAATAAGGACTACAAAAGCTGGATAAGGGCAAGAGACCAGCACCCTTTAATGATGGCTCTTTTGGTCACTACCAACCTACCCCATAACTGGGGATCCTAGTCAGGGAATCCTTAGATTCCCATATAGATATCATAGACCTAGACCTCTAACAGATCCCTCTCTCCACCATCACTGGTTATCTCTATCAGGAGCAACATCATAAACATCCTTAATGGGCCTCTATAGGACATTGCCCTCAATGTAGAATAACAGAGGTAGAAATTGCTCCACTCTCCAGAGTGAGGCTAGGTCAACATATTCTACCACTAGAGGAAGACTGGTTCTGAAATGAGTGCAGCCTAGAATGTTTCTAGCTGTGACCATGGAATGCGAGCTCAGATTGACAGGAATGCAGAGGTTACAAAGGCTCCTGTGCAAAATATGAACACATGGGCTCGAGGTCAGATTGATGGAGTTTATAGTTAACAGTATTTATATATTTTCCCCATATTTGGGAGCTTCTTCCTGCCCTTATACAACTTTCTAGACACCATCTTTCCAGACAGTACTCCCAGCCCAGCTACATGTTAGTTGTTGCGCTCAAAAATTAGTAATGTCATAGGCCCCTTGGAATATACCTAAAATAGACTTCTTAGGCCCTTCCAACATGAAGACTCCAAATCTCATCTGCTATGCTTTTACCTTTACATTTCTGATTCTGAAATAAATTGTTCTACTTTATATCTTAACACTATTCATCCTCAAGTTGCAGAGGCCATTCTGACTTCCCTGGGCAGATGACCTCACTAATGTGTGCTGGAGCCCCACCTCCCCAGAGCCCTGCCCCACAAGGAAAGATAGAAACAGACTGGGAGTATGGATTGACATGTCAATGCCCATGTCTACAGAGAAGCATTACAGAAACCAGACCTTCCAACTTCTTCTCATAAAGATCTTTGGTCCATACTCCCAGAGGGATAGAGAATAGAAACACTTCCAGTGGAGGGGATGAGATACAGAACTCTGGTGGTAGGAACTGTATGGAATTGTACCCCTCTTATACCACTATCTTATCAATCATTATTAAATCACTAATAAAATATATATAAAAGAAAGTTAAATTAACATACAGGCTTGTATACATGTGCCCTGTCTACTTCAGCCCCATTTGCATCTCCAGGAAGCGCTCTGTTTTCATTCCTACCTCCCTATTAAAATTGCTCAGGGTTATTAATGACTATTGTGCTTCCTCACTTGCACTGCTGGCTTCCCTTGGCCACTCTAGTCCACTTTTTGGGCACTCTTTTGCTGGCAAACCTGATACCATTCTATGCTCACCTTCCACCTTTATGTAGTTATTTCACCCCAGGCTTCATCATCTTTTAATTATTATTATTTAATCCTTTTAAAATTTGTGTTTTTGAAGAGGGTTTCTGTGGCTCTTTTTTATTCTCAACTATACACATGTTGCTTTGTGTAAGTATAAACTTTTGCTTTCCATAGTCATCTATAAGCTTATCTTTGAATTGCTTTCCAAATTTAGCTCCTGACATCTGGTCACCTGCTGGCATGTCCTTGGGTTGACCTGAGGTGCCCCCAACCTGATATACCCCAGACTGAAATGATCATCAACCCCATACCAGTTCTTTCTACATTCCTTCTCTAGCTTCCTTTTCACTGCCAATGACTTTTTTTTTTTTTTTTAAATTTCTTTATTGGGGAATTGGCAAACGCTAGAAGAAGAAGATTGGGGAATTAATGATTTACATTCGACAGTAAATGCAATAGTTTGTACATGCATAACATTTCTCAGTTTTCCATATAACAATACAACCCCCACTAGGCCCTCTGTCACCTGCCAATGACTTTTCAAGTTCTTCCAATTTGACTGTTTTAATTTATTTCCAATGATCTCATTTACTATATTCCTACCATTCTTTTCTTGCTTTAGTTTTTCCACTGGCTTTTTATAACAGCTTAACTGTTCTCTTCTGTCTCTGATGAGTCTGTCCACAATGAACTCACTGTACAATTTCTAACTCACCAATAAAAAGTGCTAATATGAATATCTTGTTCACCTCCGTGAAACCCTTCAGTGGATTCTACTCCCCTAACTTGACTGTCAGGACTCCCCATGATCTGGGTTTTGCCTTTCCCCAGCTTTCTCTCTCACACTCTTTCTTCTCACTTTGTGTTCTAGGTCATATAATACCCTGCTGCTCTTCCACTGCATCTAGGGTTAAAAAAAAAAACACATGCCTATCTCCTGGAGCATTTCCTTTTCTTCATTTGGCCAACACTTTCTCTAACTTCAAGACAAGATACAGCAAGAAACATTATCCTCCATCCCTCAGGCCTTTTCTCACCTTGCTTATGAGCTGCCACAGGCTCTCTGGCTCTGGTTCCTTATCCTTCCCTCTCTCTTTTACAAGGATCAGCTTCTATTTGATTTGAAGGTAGAGGACATGGCTTTATCTCTGTGTTCCACCACCTAGCATAAGTTGTGCATATAATGGGGGTTGTCTAATAAATTTATACTACTGTTTTAATTCTGAGTAGCAGAAATGCTACTTTTTTAGATGTAAGATTACAGGTCCACTAAATAATCAGAGGGAAATACAGCAACCACTTCCAAATAAGAAAAAAGAGTTTCCTCTGGTGCAATTCTCACTTACATCAGTTATTTGACTTCTGTCAGGTGAGAAATGAACACTGGGGTGGTCTTTAGGTGTTTGCTGAAGTGTTAGAAACTTTGGAGTTAATTAGAAGCTCTGGTTAAAACTTAACTTCCTTTGTGGAGTTCCTGGGAGGAAACAGTAAATTAACAGTTCAAGGTTACTATAAGAAAAATGGCCTGTTTCTATTAGGTTATGCCTCAGGGAGCTTGTTCTTCCCCTGACCTGGGTACATTTGCCACCTTAAGCTTGGTCATTCTGGCAAAAGTAGAATCTCTTGTGGTGGAATGTGCTGATTCTTTTTTTCTATCTTCCAGCAGCAGTAGATTTGGGGGTGGGGAGGCAATACAGTTAATAACACAAATTAAACTGTGAGGAAACCTGCTCTCCATAGTAGAAGAATGGAAGATAATTCTGTAAGTTCTCTTCTTCCACAAAGCAGAAGATAACATGCGATCAGAAGGAACACAGACCTCTCTGTAAGTCCCAAGCAATATCTTAAGACATCATTATAAAATCCTAAGTTCGTCAGCACATTCAGTTCTGCATGTTTATGATAGCTGTGTTCTATGAAATCATCACACATACTGAATCAGCAAATATTGAGCCACTGCTCCCAGGGGAAATATAGAATTAGGTTCCTTGGAGTCCTTGGTTACAAGATTTATGTTCCTTGGTCACCTGATTACTATGGACTGTTTTAAGTGTTATTTTATTTATTTAAAGACATCTTATTATATTTTAGCGTTAACTCACAGTCAAGAGCACTAGAGCTCACACCTGATTAAAGCTCACCTAACTCATGTGTTCTCTCTGTTAAGGAACCAGTCTTCCTATACTTGAGACTACTAGAAAACATTTCAGCACTATTCCAGGGAAGACTTTATTTTTTTATTAAGTTTTAAAAAAATATATTTATTTATTCCCTTTTGCTGCCTTTGTTGTTTTATTGTTGTAGTTGTTATTGTTATTGATGCTGTTGTTGTTGGATAGGACAGAGAGAAATGGAGAGAGAGGAGAAGACAGAGAGGGAAAGAGAAAGACACCTGCAGACGTGCTTCACCACTTGTGAATCTACTCTCCAGGGGAGACTTTAGTGAATCTAAAGCACAAAATATGAAATTTGTGGCATAAAATGTAGAGTGGGAAGAACCTATGTTTACGGTATAGAAAAAGGAAGGGCTTTTCCTTATTTAACCTCACTTGGGACTGTGCATATTGCATGACTCAAAAATTTGCCTTGACATCTGTGTCCATCAATGAGCACAAGCGTATGTATTGGTGACAGGGTGGTAACACAGTGGGTTAAGCGCACATGGAGCAAACTGCAAGGATCGGCAAAGGATCCCGGTTCAGTCCCTGGCTCCCCACCTGCAGGGGAGTCGCTTCATAAGTGGTGAAACAGGTCTGCAGGTGTCTATCTTTCTCTCCTCCTCTCTGTCTTCCCCTCCTCTCTCCATTTCTTTCTATCCTATCCAACAACAACAATGATAAACAACAAGGACAACAAAAAGGGAGCAGTGGATTCATAAGGCAGGCACCAAGCCCCAGCAATAACCTTGGAGGCAATGTATATATACACACACACACACATTAAAATAAAAAGAGTATGTATTGACCTGTGGTCACATAAGCATTTGAGTCGGTAGGTAAATTTGTTAATTTGGAATCTTCAAATAAGGAAGAATTACTGGCTCACCAGGATATGCTGAGGAAGCAGTAGAATTTTTTTGCTTTGGCCTTGTTAATATAATAAATTCCGTTCTTTAATTTGTACAGTTCTTTCTGGCAAATGATCACCTTCACTTTCTGAGAACTTTTTCCACAGGCAATGGCTAATCACCAGTAATGATTACTAGTAGATAGTAATTGTTTGTTTGTTGGATACTCTGCCTGAGATTGGTTTACTGTGATGAGAGGCAAAAGCTGGGAAGTTAGCTGGAGCCTATCACCAGCTGGGAGAAGTCTCCCACATTCTGCCTCCCAAAGTTTATGACTCAAAGGTGGTCTTGGGAAAATTACAGTTGACTTGTGTGAGGCATCTGTACCCAAAGGAAGAGGATTATACATGACTGGCTTACAAAGTTATTCTTTCAGTTAAATCTCAACCATTTTGGGTTACATCTACATTTACATTTCACACTGCAAACAGATGCTTGGAAATCCCCTTTTTTGCTGTTCTTTTTTAATTGACCCCCATTTTATAACAAAGAATGGATACAGAACTTGAAATGACCATGATTCCTTTGCTCACAAGTCAAAGACATAGACACATTATAGAAGTCCACAAAGAAGGAAATTGGAGAAGCCAAGATGGCAATTTGCAAGCAGCAGCTGGTGTGAGCTCCAACAAGCAGAAGCTTGTGACTGGTGATTCTCTGGATAGGGTAGGATATTGGGCCATCAGTAGGAGGGTGAATAAGGGGTCTTAAGGGTGAGACCACTCTTGGGTTAGAAAATGTAGGCCAGGGGGTAAAAGAAAGGAAATCATTTGATTATTTCTGAAGCCCACCCCTCCCACCACCCCAGAACCAGCCCCCAGGGGCTGGAGAGCCACTCCTAGCAGGCAGCCTGCTGAGCTACTTTCTTTATTAAGATTCCTGGCTCACCAAGGGTGTCATTCCAAACCTTTCCCCTTCTTGTTTTCCTTCTCTCTCTCTTACTTTTTAAGTGGCTGGAGCTCTACTTGAGTGACAAAATACCTGACCAATCAGAGCCTCACGCCTGCCTGGGAAAGATTACCTGGAGGGTTTTTTTTTTTTTTTCTTGGATACTTCTTACAATTGGCTGTCTTTGCTCAGGATGCCTGATCCAGAGTGGTCCAAGCTGCAGACTGACTGTTAGCTTTTTTTACTCTATTCTATTTTATTATTACTATTATTATATACTGTGTCCCTTTTACTCCCTCCTTCCTTAGGTTGACCAAAATTAACAGTTGATGTTTTCTCCATTGCTAGGTGACTGGGTGTCCTATCCAGTGAGAGAGATCCCTCCACTCTCCTTTCTCCTTCTTCCTAGCTAATTCAAAAATTCAAAACAAAACAAAACAAAAAACCAAAACAAAACCTCTTTCCTTTCACTGCTCTTTTTTTCTTTTTCTTTTCTTTTTTTGTTTTTGTCTTCTTTTCTTCCTTCCACCTTCTTTTGATTTCTGAATTAACTGATATCTGTTTATGAATTATTCTGGGGAAAAATTTGACTCAGAGTGGACTCTGTGTATGTGTGTATCTCTTCTCTACTTCCCATTCTCCTCTTTCTATCCCTAGAATTTACAGTGGACAGTAGATTTGCATAATTGTCTATTCTTGCTTTCCCTTTTTTCTTTTCTCTTTTTCCTTTGGATTTGGTTCCTATTTTTTCTTGGACTGGAGATGTTGTTTGGCTAACTGGTATTGGTTGAACTGCATCAATCCTTGCTTAAGTTATTATTGTAATTTCTGAGGTTGGGTGACTACATTTGTCATAACGGTACTGAGTATAGTGTGGCTTGTACGCAAAACACAACAACTGAAGAATGACAGAACAGAAAATAAAAAACACATAAATAAAAAGAAAATTGTTAAATCAAGAGAAAATAAAACTGCTACCACAAACAAGACAGGAGGCAGAAGAAAATTCAAATCACTAAGAAGTAACCACAGATAAGAAAAATATGCAAGCAGTAATAAACCTAATAATCACAGAAATGAAGATAACTATGGAGGAAAGGGCTATCAGAATTAGGGAAACACCCAACAACAAAAGTCCTGGACCAGACGGCTTCACAAACAAATTCTACAAAACCTTCAGGAAACAGTTAATACACATACTCCTAAAGCTTTTCCATAAGATCGAAGAAACAGGGACACTCCCTTCCACCTTCTATGAAGCCAACATCACTCTGATACCAAAAGCAGATAGAGACACAACAAAAAAGGAAAACTACAGACCAATATCTCTGATGAACATAGATGCCAAAATATTAAACAAGACCTTGGCCAGCCGGATACAGCAGCATATCAAAAAGATTGTTTATCATGACCAAGTGGGATTCATCCCAGGAATGCAAGGCTGGTTCAACATACATAAGTCTATCAATGTCATTCACCACATCAATAAAAGCAAAGCCAAAAACCACATGATTATCTCAATAGATGCAGAGAAAGCCTTTGACAAAATCCAACACCCATTCATGCTCAAAACTCTACAAAAAGTGGGAATAGATGGGAAATTCCTCAAGATAGTGGAGTCCATATATAGCAAACCTACAGCCAACATCATACTCAATGGACAGAAGCTGAAAGCATTCCCCCTCATATCAGGGACTAGACAGGGCTGTCCATTATCACCATTACTCTTCAACATAGTATTGGAAGTTCTTGCCATAGCCATCAGGCAAGAGAAAAAAAATTAAAGGAGTACAGATTGGAAGGGAAGAAGTCAAGCTCTCACTATTTGCAGATGATACTATAGTATACATAGAAAAATCCAGCAGAAAACTACTGGAAATTATTAGGCAATATAGCATGGTGTCAGGCTACAAAATCAATGTACAAAAATCAGTGGCATTTCTTTATACAAACACTAAATCTGAAGAAGAAGACATCCAGAAATCACTCCCATTCACTGTTGCAGCAAAATCAATAAAATACCCAGGAATAAAGCTGACCAAAGAAGTGAAAGACTTGTATACTGAAAACTATGAGTCACTATTCAAGGAAATAGAAACTGATACCAAGAAATGGAAAGACATCCCATGTTCATGGATTGGAAGAATTAATATCACCAAAATGAATATTCTCCCCAGGGCCATATACAAATTTAATGCTATACCCATCAAAGTTCCACCAAGATTCCTTAAGAAAATAGAACAAAAACTACATTCATTTATCTGGAACCTGAAAACACCTAGAATTGCCAAAACCATCTTGAGGAAAAGAAACAGAAATGGAGGCATCACACTCCCAGATCTCACACTATATTATAATGCCATCATCATCAAAAGAAGATGGTACTGGAACAAAAATAGGCACACAGACCAGTGGAACAGAATTGAAAGCCCAGATGTAAACCCCCACACCTATGGGCATCTAATCTTTGATAAGGGGGCCCAAAGTATAAATGGAAGAAGGAGGCTCTCTTCAATAAATGGTGCTGGGAAAACTGGGTTATAACATGCAGAAGAATGAAACCGAACCATCTTATCTCACCAGAAACAAAAATCAACTCCAAGGGGATCAAAGACCTGGATGTCAGACCGGAAACTATCAAATACTTAGAGGAAAACATTGGTGAAACACTTTCCCACCTAAACCTCAAGGACATCTTTGATGAAACAAACCCAATTGCAAGGAAGACTAAAGCAGAAACAAACCAATGGGACTACATCAAATTGAAAAGCTTCTGCACAGCCAAAGAAACTATCACAAAAACAAAGTGACCCCTCACAGAATGGGAGAAGATCTTCACATGCCAAACATCAGACAAGAGACTAATCACCAAAATATACAGAGAACTCAGCAAACTTAACACCAAAAAAGCAAATGACCCCATCCAAAAATGGGCAGAGGATATGAACAAGACATTCACTTCAGAGGAGATCCAAAAGGCTAACAAACATATGAAAAACTATTCCAGGTCGCTGATTGTCAGAGAGATGCAAATAAAGACAACATTGAGATACCACCTCACTCTGATGAGAATGGCATACATCAAAAAGGACAGCAGCAACAAATGTTGGAGAGGCTGTGGGGATAGAGGAACCCTTCTGCACTGCTGGTGGGAATGTAAATTGGTCCAGCCTCTGTGTAGAGTAGTCTGGAGAACTCTCACAAGGCTAGACATAGACCTTCCATATGACCCAGTAATTCCTCTCCTGGGGATATACCCCAAGGATTCCATAATGCCCAACCAAAAAGATGTGTGTACATCTATGTTCATAGCAGCACAATTCATAATAGCTAAAACCTGGAAGGAACCCAGGTGTCCAACAGCAGATGAGTGGCTGAGAAAGCTGTGATACACATACACAATGGAATACTATGCTATTAAGAACAATGAGCCCACCTTATCTGACCCATCTTGGACAGAGCTAGAAGGAATTATGTTAAGTCAGCTAAGTCAGAAAGATAAAGATGAGTATGGGATGTCCCTACTCATCAACAGAAGTTGAGAAAGAAGAACAGAAAGGGAAACTAAAAGCAGGATCTGATTAAATCGAGAGCAGGGCACCAATGTAAAAACCCTGTAGTGAAGGGGAGGGTGGCCATTGGGCTTCCCAGCACAGTGGGGGGTGGGGAAGCGGGGGTGGGTGGTGGGGATGGGACACAGTCTTTTGGTGGTGGGAGTGGTGTTTATGTACAATCCTATTAAAGTGTAAACATATAAACCACTATTTAATTAATATGAGAGGCGAAAAACTGATGATATGTCTAGAACTTCTTAAAACACAGACTGAGTCTTTTTAATACACAGGCTGTCTTTGATATGTTGTCTCTCCCAAAAGCCTAGACCAGGGAGAACAGAAGCAACTTGTAGCACTGCTGTATACAAGATGCTGGGTATTATACCCCAAACCCTATCAAAGGGACTTTCCAAAGTTAACCCTATCACCAAATAATGTGATGATAACAATAACTATTTATTGTCTTCTTGAACCCTAAGACAACAGGAACCTCACATTTCCACTATAGAGCCTATATTTCTCCCAGTCCTGGAACCTTAGGGTGGGGCACAATTTTCTGCATGCTGCTCTCAATTCAAATCAAATAATATTGCATCTGTGGATCGCAACCTAATCAATGCAATGAATGCCACCCCAGCATGCTTCACTTCAGACTGTGACCAAAGACTTCAGGTGTGGAATGACAACCCTTCAGCTTCATCACTCGGGTGAGACCTTTCATTTCATAGTATTCTCTAATTCCATTCCAGGTGTTCCACTCCCCAATAAAGTCCCCAAACCTAGATATAGTCCAGGTCTCCTGAGATAGAGCATAGGTTCACCTGTGCCCATAAACTAGGGGAAAAATATATACCTGAAAGCAGAAGTACACAAGAGCATGCAGGGAATACCCCCAACACTTCATCTGCACTATTCCAGTCTTTAGGTCCATGATTGTTCAACAATTTGTTTGGCTTTGTATGTTAACTCTCTTTTCAGCCACCAGGTTCTGGATGCTAGCAAGATACTGACCAGACTTCCCTGGATAGATGACCCCACCATTGTGTCCTGGAGCTCCACTTCCTCAGAGCCCCACCCTACCAGGGAAAGAGAGCGGCAGACTGGGAGTATGGATCGATCAGTCAACGCCCATGTTCAGCGGGGAAGCAATTACAGAAGCCAGACCTTCCACCCTCTGCAACCCACAATGACCCTGGATCCATACTCCCAGAGAGATAGAGAATGGGAAGGCTATCAGGGGAGGGGATGGGATATGGAGATCAGGTTATGGGAATTGTGCAGAATTGTACCCCTCTTATTCTATGGTTTTGTTAATGTCTCCTTTCTTAAATAAAAAAGAAAGAAAAAAAAAAGAATTAGGAAACAACAGATGAGACCCTCAAAGAAAACACAATTAGAGAACTGAAAGTTCAAATAGCTGAACTAAAAGGTCAATTAGCAGAACAAGCTAATATTATAACTGAACTCAAGAAAGAAGCTGAGGGAAGGGAAAGCAGACTAACAGAAGCAGAAAACAGAATTATCCAGATAGAGGATGAGCTTGAGAAAACAAAGAAAGAGGTAAAAGAGCTCAAAAAGAGATTGAGAGACACTGAAAACAACAACAGAGACATATGGGATGATCTTTAAAGGAAGTAACATCCATATAATTGGCCTGCCAGAGGAAGAAAGAGAAGAAGGAGAAGTAAATGTACTATAGGAAATTATAGAAGAAAACTTCCCAGGCCTAAACAACAGAAAGGACAATAAGATTCAAGCGGCTCAGAGAGTCCCAAACAGAATCAACCCTGACTCGAAGACACCAAGAAACATCATAGCTACAATGAAAAGAAGTAAGGATAAAGAAAGGATCCTAAAGGCTGCAAGAGAAAAACAAATAGTCACATACAGGGGAAAACCCATAAGATTATCAGCAGACTTCTCCACCCAAACTCTTAAGCCAGAAGAGAATGGCAAGATATCTATCAAACCCTGAGTGAAAAAGGGTTTCAACCAAGGATAATATATCATGTTAGACTTTCATTCAATCTAGATGGAGGGATCAAAACCTTCTCAGACAGAAAACAGTTAAAGAAGGAAACCACCACCAAGCCTGCTCTGAAAAAGATTCTAAAAGATCTCTTATAAACAAGAACATCCACTCCTAGCAAAATGTAGACATATAAATCAGTAGTTAATTAATATGAGAGGGGGAAATCAATTGTATGTCTCAAAGGTTCTCAAAAGACAAACTGAATCTTTTTAATAGATAGGCTACGTATTTGATAGGCGGACTCTCTCAAAAGCCTAGACCAAGTAGATTAGAAGCTTCCAATAGCACAGCTATATACAAGATACTGGGTACTGTACAGCAAACCATAACAAAGGGACTTTTCAAAGTTAACCCAATTAACAAATAATGTGATGATAATATTAACTATTGATTGTCTTTTTGAACCCTAAGACAGCAGGAACCTCACATCTTCACTATAGAGCCCCTACTTCCCCCAGTCCTGGCACCCTTGGATAGGGCTCACTTTCCCATATGCATCTCCCAATCCATACCAAATAATATTGCATCCGCCGATCACAACCTAACCAAAGCAACGATTGCCATCTCAACATGCTTCACCTCAGAGTGTATCCAGAGACTTCACGTGTGGAATGACAACCCTTCAGCTTCATTACTCGGGTGAGACCTTTCCTTTTATAGTACACTCTAATTTCATCTCAGGTAGTTCACTTTCTAACAAAGTCCCATAACCTAGACATACACCAGTTTCTGTGAGAGAGAGCGTATGTGCACACGTATCCATAAACTACTGCAAAATATATACCTGAAAGCAGGATTACACTAGAGTTTGCAGTGAGTACCTCCCTAACACTTCCTCTCCACTATTCCAAACTTGGGATCCATGATTGCTCAACAAATTGTTTGGCTTTGTATGTTAACTCTCTTTTCAATCACCAGGTTCCAGATGCCACCAGGATCCTGGCTAGGCTTCCCTGGATTAAAGACCCCACCAATGTGTCCTGGAGCTCAGCTTCCCCAGAGACACACCTTACTAGGGAAAGAGAGAGGCAGACTGGGAGTATGGACCGACCAGTCAACGCCCATGTTCAGCGGGGAAGCAATTACAGAAGCCAGACCCTCTACCTTCTGCAACCCTCAACGACCCTGGGTCCATGCTCCCAGAGGGCTAGAGAATGGGAAGGCTATCATGGGAGAGGGTGGGTTATGGGGATTGGGTGGTGGGAATTGTGTGGAGTTGTACCCCTCCTACCTTATGCTTTTGTTCACTAATCCTTTCTTAAATAAAAAATTTAAAAATAAAAATAAATAAAAAAAAACAAGAACATCACCACAATACTTGTCATATATCAAAGCAAATAAAAAATTGTAGAATAATGGCACTACAATACATTAAATCCATAATATCAATAAATGTCAATGGTTTAAACTCACCCATTAAAAGGCACAGAGTGGGAGGATGGATCAGAAAACACAACCGAACCATATGCTGCTTACAAAAATCCTTTCTGACCCAACAAGACAAACACAGGCTTAAAGTGAAGGGATGGAAAACTATCCTACAGGCTAATGGACCACAAAAAAGGGCAGGAACAGCCATTCTCATCTTTAACACCATAGACTTTAAATTAAATCAAGTAATAAAAGATAGGCAAAGCCATTACATAATGATTAGAGGATCAATCAACCAAGAAGATTTAAGAATTATTAACATGTATGCACCCAATGAGGGCCCATCTAGATACATCAAACATCTACTGAAAGAACTACAAAAATACATCAATAGTAATACAACAATAATGGGAGATTTTAACACCCCACTTTCACACTAAGACAGATCAATGAAGCAGAAAATCAACAAAGAAACAAGAGAATTAAATAAAAATATGGACAGACTAGACATCCTGGACATTTTCAGAGTTCGTGACCCCAAAAAACTGGAATACACATTCTTTTTAAATCTACACAGAACAACCTCAAGGATAGACCACATGTTAGGCCACAAAGACAGTATGAACAAATTCAACAGAATTGAAATCCCAAGTATCTCCTCAGACCACAGTGGAGTAAAGCTAACATTTAACAACAAACAGAAAATTACTAAAAGTCACAGAATTTGGAACTCAACAAAATGCTGCTTTAGAACCACTGGGTCAGAGAGGCACTCAAGCAAGAAATTCTAATGTTCCTGGAATGAAAATGAAGACACAAGCTATCAAAATATTTGGGACACAGCTAAAGCAGTACTGACAGGGAAATTCATAGCCATACAATCACATATTAGAGAACAAGAAAAAGCTCAAATAAACAACCTTACTGCACGCCTTAAGGACTTAGAGGAAGAGGAACAAAGGAACTCTAACACAATCAGAAGGATGGAAATCACTAAAATTAGAGTAGAAATAAACAACATAAAAAACCAGACAAAAGATCAATGAAGCCAAATGTTGGTTCTTTGAAAAATTAAACAAGATTGACAAACCCCTAGTCAAACTCACTTTAAAAAAAAGGGGGAGAAGACTCAAATAAATAGAATTGTAAACGATAGAGGAGTGACACCACAGAAATCCAGAAAATTATATGAAACTTCTAGGAAGAACTATATACCACCAAGCTAGAGAATCTGGAAGAAATGGAAGAATTCCTAGAAACATATACCCTTCCAAAACTGAATCAAGAACTATAAAACCTAAATGCACCAATCACAGACAAAGAAATTGAAACAGTTATTAAGAATCTTCCCAACAACAAAAGTCCTGGACCAGACGGCTTCACAAACAAATTCTACAAAACCTTCAGGAAACAGTTAATACACATACTCCTAAAGCTTTTCCATAAGATCGAAGAAACAGGGACACTCCCTTCCACCTTCTATGAAGCCAACATCACTCTGATACCAAAAGCAGATAGAGACACAACAAAAAAGGAAAACTACAGACCAATATCTCTGATGAACATAGATGCCAAAATATTAAACAAGACCTTGGCCAGCCGGATACAGCAGCATATCAAAAAGATTGTTTATCATGACCAAGTGGGATTCATCCCAGGAATGCAAGGCTGGTTCAACATACATAAGTCTATCAATGTCATTCACCACATCAATAAAAGCAAAGCCAAAAACCACATGATTATCTCAATAGATGCAGAGAAAGCCTTTGACAAAATCCAACACCCATTCATGCTCAAAACTCTACAAAAAGTGGGAATAGATGGGAAATTCCTCAAGATAGTGGAGTCCATATATAGCAAACCTACAGCCAACATCATACTCAATGGACAGAAGCTGAAAGCATTCCCCCTCATATCAGGGACTAGACAGGGCTGTCCATTATCACCATTACTCTTCAACATAGTATTGGAAGTTCTTGCCATAGCCATCAGGCAAGAGAAAAAAAATTAAAGGAGTACAGATTGGAAGGGAAGAAGTCAAGCTCTCACTATTTGCAGATGATACTATAGTATACATAGAAAAATCCAGCAGAAAACTACTGGAAATTATTAGGCAATATAGCATGGTGTCAGGCTACAAAATCAATGTACAAAAATCAGTGGCATTTCTTTATACAAACACTAAATCTGAAGAAGAAGACATCCAGAAATCACTCCCATTCACTGTTGCAGCAAAATCAATAAAATACCCAGGAATAAAGCTGACCAAAGAAGTGAAAGACTTGTATACTGAAAACTATGAGTCACTATTCAAGGAAATAGAAACTGATACCAAGAAATGGAAAGACATCCCATGCTCATGGATTGGAAGAATTAATATCACCAAAATGAATATTCTCCCCAGGGCTATATACAAATTTAATGCTATACCCATCAAAGTTCCACCAAGCTTCTTTAAGATAATATAACAAAAACTACAATCATTTATCTGGAAACAGAAAACACCTATATTTGCCAAAACAATCCTGAAGAAAAGAAACAGAAATGGAGGCATCACACTCCCAGATCTCAAACTATATTATAAAGCCATCATCATCAAAACATCCTGGTACTGGAACAAAAATAGGCACACAGACCATGCAGAGGTCACATAGGTTCCTAAGCTGAATATGGGCTCCAAATCGATGGGGTTTGCAGTCAACAATATTTATACACCTTTCCCATATTTGGGAGCTACACTCTTCCCTGATCCAGCTTTATTGTCCTTCTGCCAGCCATCATACCACCTCCCCAGACAATAATTTGGATCCACCTGCATATCAGATTTCAAGCTCAGGCAAAAAAACAGAAACAGAAAAGAAAAAAAAAAAACTAGTATATCAGAGCCCTTCCCCACTAGGGAAAGAGAAAGACAGGCTGGGAGTATGAATCGACCTGTCAATGCCCATGTTCAGCGGGGAAGCAATTACAGAAGCCAGACGCTCAACCTTCTGCATCCCCCAATGGTCTTGGGTCCATTCTCCCAGAGGGATAAAGAATAGGAAAGCTATCAGGGGAGGGGAGGGGATGGGATACAGAATTCTGGTGGTGGGAATTGTGTGGAGTTGTACCCCTCTTATCCTATGGTTTATGCAATGTTTCCTTATTATAAATAAAAATGTAAATAAAAAAGAACTCCAGAAAGTCCAGAAAGAGAAGCAAATCAGGAACTGAGATAACAGAGGAGGCTGGGCAAAGTTTCCCACATTGTGAGAAGAGGATGCTCTGTCACATCTTACTGTGGTTCATGACACATTGACTTGGGAGTTAGTTCCAGCAGTTTTAAAATCTCAAATCTGTTGTTTATTCACACTGAGAGCCTACTAAAATTGGATAACCTCCATGAGAATGTTTTTCTCTTCTGTAAAATGAAGACCATGATATCAATCTCCAGAAGTGACCAAGGATTAAATAAGACAATATATGTGAAATACTGAGCTCTAAGTCTGGAGAAAATACTATGAAAATAGCACTCAGTGGCTGTTGCTATTGCAATAAATTTCTAGATTCCTAACTAGCTATATGCCTTGACTTCTAGATACAGCACATTCATGAAGACATAGAAAGCTGGAGTTGAAAGAGCTGCTCTAGGTCAACTTTCTCATCATGAATAGCAGAAAATTAACTGAATGGGGTTCAATAAGTGTAGCATCACAGAGCTGGTTAGGGCAGAATCAAAAGGAGAACTCAGCTCACTGAAGCCCTGTTCACAATTCTATAGTAAGATACTATGTGTCCAGACTTCATTTCTAATTTTTCTTTAGTAGCTTTAAGCTGTATTTCAATGCTCCCTCACTCACCCCATCAGTCTAGTAACCACTGCTCTGTGGGTTACTAACTTTCTTGGTAGAAAGACTTAGTGCTTTTCCAAGTACAAATTTAAGTGAGAAATATGCAGCATATATATTTTTTAACTTGTTTAGATAGATGATAGACAGATAAAGTGAAAAAGATCGAAGCTCTGAAGCATCCTCTTATTTGGTGGAGGTTGGGCTTGAACCTGGGCCACACGTGTGACAAAGTAGCATAGTATCCAAGTAAGCTACTTTGCTGGCCCTCTTCATGGTTTTAACTGCAAACAGTTAAGAATGAAAAGTAACAGCAGCATATTCAAGTAACAAATCAAAAAGGATCATAGAAACTATAGAAGAAATGTTCTTTCTCAAAGGAATCAATTATTTTTGTAGTTCCACATAGTTTGCAAGGAGCTACCTTGGGAAAGCCCACACGGAGATGCTGTTAGCTATATAAACCTTGATGTTTGTAATGGGTCATGTAATGATGGGACATGACCATGCTGTGCTGGGCAGACTCGATGAGGCAGATTGATTTCTCCCAAACCTGTGTTATGGAGCCAGCAACATATCCATTAGCATGAAGGTATGGAGTGGGAGGTAAGACAGGCTGGTATTGGGGGGAGCTTTTGCAGGAATTAGGTGGTACCATAGAATGGCAGACTCAGTGAGATTAAGGCAAGAAATCTTTGCTGCAGGACAGTGGCCCTAGCAAGACAAGGCATGCCATGCACATGAGTCCTGAAAGTGAAGCTGAGGTCAGAGAGTAGAGTGTGTAAGTCAAATGGGAGAGGACTGACTCTACTTTGTGGAGTTCTGCTAAGTGAGACCTAAATGGCTGCAGAAACACCACAGGGGAGCCACCACCATAGCTCAGGCTGGTGATCTCCTCCGCTCAGCTGAGCTGGGTTATCCAAGCAGGTATGTGGTCTGGGAGTGCTTAGGCAGGACGAGTGAGATAAGTAGACTCTCATCTGTTTTATCATGTAAGAAGTAGATCTTTGCTACAAGTTATTAATGTTTAACCTCAAGAAAATAATATCTCTTAGTGGATACTGGAAGATGTGAGGTAAATATTTCTTCTCCAAAGTTGTGTCCCACTCACTCTTATTCCTCTCCCATTTTTATCCTCATTGTACTCATTCATATCCAGTTGGTGCTTGTGAGCCACAAGAGCTGATATAAGATATAACGGCAGCAGACTATCCTGCTTGTGAAAAATCTGGAACTGCATTTAATCTGCCAAGGTAATAGGTTTAAGTGGAACACAGCTGACATATTCAACCCACTAAGCTATTACATTTGCATTTTATATTGAATATGCCTATAACGTTCTCTTTGGTAGATGGAACTGACATTTCCATATGATGGCAAATGCTAAATTGTGAATAGTTTTCATCAGAGTTTTGCTTCAGTGATTCCATCATTCTATAGGCATAGAAAAAAAATCACAATGAATTCACATAAGCATCCAACACAATGTGCATTTTTTGTATAGTATATTCAGTGGCTTAATTTGGATTGATGCGATACCTCACTTGTTCAGAATCCAACTATTCAGCAACTACCTTAATCACCTGGAATTAAGTTTTAAAAAGTCCTCTAAAAGTCAGAAAGTTGTCACTGGAGTGATATGCATGGAAGTTCAGGGAAGTGATGCAGAGTCCTAACATTCAGTCTTAGTTGGACGAGATTATTCCCTCCCTATACCCCACCCCCTACTCCTCACCTCTCCACTGCAAGTGGCAGGCTTGAATGGAATGAAAAGAAAAGAGTGAAAGAAAAAATGGATTTTTATATCTCTTTTAGTGTGTCGTATTCATGAAGGCTACATTGGGTATATTGGCCTCTGTGGGAAATGAAGAATGGCACCTGTGGGCCAATATAAGTTGATGCTTCTCTATCTAAATTTCTTTTTGGTTCTTGGGGACCCCCTCCTTATGTTGTATGCTTTACATTGGTTTGGTCTAGCTCTCCCCCTGCCAGAAAAATTGGTTTGGCCCCTGCTAGTTTGGGGGCCCGTTTGTCCCGCCCCAAGGGAACCCCTACAGAGTTCCAGAGTTCTTGGCGCTGCAGCGTGAGGAGAAGGATGCAGGAGAGTTCTGTGTGGTGGTTAGCTTAAGGGTCTCTCTCTGCCGCCAGAGGAGAAAGACAGGAGAGCACATGTTTGCCCACTCGTGAATAAAGATATACAGCTTCCCAGCCCAGCTGTGTCTCTGTTCACCACCGCGAAGCTAGCCGGGCCTGCTGGAGCCCTCCGAAACATTAACAACATCCTTATGCAGCTGAAACTTCTTTAGAAGATTTAAATAGGTGGTCTGGTGGTGGCACATACATTACAGTGAGCTATGCTGCCTCTTTAAGTTTGTGACTTTTGGGTTTGGACCACAAGTGATTATACTCCAGTGGGCTGTATCCTTAGGTAGCTGTAGGGTAGCAGAAACTGTATTATACCCTGAGATCATTTTTGTTTTTAATTAGAGTAGTAAAAAGGTCCACCCTTTTGTGAGCGACCTCAGGCTTATCCAACCATGGCTTCTGGGTGATAATCCTTGTAAGGGTGGGTCCCTGGTAAGAATCCCGGTCAAGGAGCTTCCTTGACTGATAGGTGGTCAATTTTCTCATGATTCTGGTCCCCAGACTTATGGCATTAAAAATAGATCTTAAAATAAGAATATCCCATGCTCTATATGGATGAGACCTGTTTTGGTAATTGGATAATAATAAGACAGGTGCAATGGGGTTGAGACTCAGAGCTAGAGAAATAGGACAGGAACCCAAATCCAAATGATATAGGTCTATGAGGAAGCTAGGGACTTTTACAGAGGTCTTGGAAGTAAAGTATCCTGGATATCCTATCCTGTTGACAATGTTCCTCCTCATGACCAGATTCTTGGAAGGATGAAGTTTGGTCAATGAAGGGCTCTTAAGTCACATATTTATAAGGTTTGTGTTCCCAGTCAGGGCAATTTCATTCAAAATTGGAGCTGTATGCACAGGACTGAGCACAATAATCCTGGAGGTAACATGGATTCAGAATACAGAACTAGGCTCACTGGTCTATATGAAGACCGATTAGTTCAATGCCACTCATTGAATCCTAAGAAACAGGCTTTATCAAGCAACTGATTATGGCTCTTACCCAAGAAAGCCCTTTCCTAGAGAGACAGGTCTCTTAGTTAACCTGTACTTACTACTAATAACACTTCATCTATATAAGAAAATAAGAGTGCAAACCATAAAAACATAGTTTCCTCTGAAATGCTTGTATCTTTAAGCAAATCTCTGTTTTCTTAACATAAACAACAATTGGAGGTGCATTTTTCCACTTAAAATTTGCAACTGATTTCAGATCCTAGATGATTATATTTTATATAAACTAGCCATTCAAAATGGTTTCTTTGTTCTTGACTGGGAAGATACATCCTTTTACACTAAATTGATACATCTGCATATGTGTCTCAATTATACCAGGCACAAATAAAGGAATATGAATCTCTGTGTTGTTAGTATATGTGTACTTATGTTCATATGTGTTTGTGTGCATGCACATACATGCACATATAGTGAGTAGCTAATGTGCAGTGTGTATTTGTATGTGTATGCACGTACACATGTGAATATATTGTGTGTGTGTGTAGTGTGTACATGTTGTGAGTTAAGGGAGGTTACAATAGATGTCTGTACTCCCTGCTAACCATGAGGTAGAATGAAGAGTCTATTTCCCTGGGACACCTCAGGACAGAGACGTTGCATTCCATCTTTACATTGAAATGAAGGTTCTTTTTTTTTTTTTTTTCTAAGTTGAAAACCATGTTTTTATTTCAAAAGATGGAGTAGGTTACTACTTTTTTTTTTTAAATGATCCTAGTCAACTAAATTTAAGGCCTTGAAAGAAAGACCCAAGCATGTTCCAAATCTATTCTCTGGCCCTGAGCCCAAAGCATTTTCATTAGATTGAAAAGTGGATAAAATTTCATCTACTTCAATTTTTTGCTGCTCAGAATTTTGTTCTTCAAAGACAAGCTAACAACTGTCGATGGTCATGTTAGCCTCAATAATAGGTCTCCTCTCCTTGAATGATCTATTTCAGTTGCATTATTACCATTTAAAGATGGCCTTGTGCTTGCAGACACATTTTCAGTGAATATATGAAGAATGCTGATTATTTCCTCTAAATGTTTTTTGCCTCTATAGTTGGTAACTTGGTTGGGGAAAATTCCCAAGTTTGTTTTCAATGAAGCCATTTGCAAAAGAATATGACTACAGAATTTTCTTTGATACCTTGGACTTGCTATTAGTAAAGGATATGTTGTCCAACTATACCAATATTTCTATTTTAAATATTTATTTATTTATTTATCTATTTATTTACTATGAGAGAAAGAATAAGAGAAGAGGTAGAGAAGATCAGAGCATTTCTCAGCTCTGCATATGGCAGTACTGGGGCTTGAATCTGTGTCCCTTATTCCCCCAGGTAAAATTTATTCTTTTTTAAAAAAAATATTCATTTTATCAGAGAAACAGAAAGACAGGCAGGCAGAGACCCCAGAGCACATTTCTGTCATATGTAGTGCCCATGATTAAACCTGGGACCTCATTCATGCAAGACATGAATTTCATCTGCTGAGCTACTTCCTTGGCCACTAAAATTTTGTTAAGCTAAAAATATTAAAGTGGGGGTGAGGCAGTGGCACACCCAGTAGAGTGTACATATTACTATGAGTGAGGATCCAGGTTCAAGACCCAGTTCTCACTGTAGGTGAGGATGTCTCTCCAGTGGTGAAGATGTTAATAGAGTCCACATCTCCCATGTTTGATTTCTGGGATCCCTCCAAATTTTTTATTGTGGTATTTTCAACAGCAGGAAAAACACAACTCAGAAAAATGGGCAAAAGATTTGAATTGGTACTTCATAAAAATAGAAACCCAAATAGCCAATCAGTGCTTTAAATTAATCAGAGTTAGGAGATACAATTTAAACTACAAAGAGATAATTTCCATCCCTACCAACTTGATAAAAAAGAAAAAATTGAAGCCTGACATTTGTAAGGATTAGATGAACACAGTGACACTACTGACAGGAGTGTAAAAACAGTACTTTGAAGGATAAATCACCTTGCATTAATTAGTAAAGCAGCAAAATGCATTCCTTTGACCCAGCAAGTCCCTTCCTGTAACCTAAAGCAGTGTTTTTCAAAGCTTGGTCCCCACCCCTTGCTTGGCAGCATTGGCATCAACTGGAAACTTGGTAGAAATAATCTCACCACTATTCCACTGAACCAGACACTCTGAGGGGGGAATCCTCTGGTTAATGGTGATGAACTCTCAGGATGGAGAAGCACCTCTCATGGGGAACTTGTGAGCACATGCAAAGGACATATGATAAAAAAATTCATGGCAGTAACCATGGGCTCATCAATAAGAATACTTTGCATAATGGACATTACAATGTAATGAAAACAAATGCATTCATTGTCTTATAGATACATTAATAAAAAGAAGAAAGAGAAACAAACAACCCCGGCCTAAAGAAAAGCAAGGAAATGAACACAACATTCAGGCAATCTCTGAAGAGATTGCGATCCAGAAGGAACTCAAGTCACTGGTGTTTCTGAGCGACTCACGTCCCCTACTTTAATGTGGGAAATAATTCCAAACTTGTCTGCTTTATGATTATACTTTCAACTGTATACATACACTTTTCCCCAATATATATTGCATTTATAACTAAAGTAACCAATGTGTCTACTAAAGGCTTTCAGTGCTGCTACTCAAATCAAGTTTAACCAAATTACAACCTACCTACCTATTAAATCTGTTCTACACTTTTTTTTATTGTGGGGTCCTGGTGCATAATGAAATTGTACTCATATGTCAATGACTGTTTCATTCTCTTTTCTGTTATAAGAAGCTGATTTTTAATCTGCTATACTACTACTATGCTTATAATTCTTTCTCTCTTATTTTTTCTTTCCACTGGAGAAAGATAGGGACAGGTGCTAAGATAAGAATCTACATTAGTTCAGAGTTACACGGTCCCTTCTGTTAAATATATGAAAGAGGGCAGGCAAAATAGTTCATCTAGGAAGATACCTGCTTTATCATGTGCATGGCATAGGTTAGAGTCTGCTCCAATTGCCCTAGGCAAAGCTTTGGTGCTGTGATTTTTTTTTTTAACCTCCTGCACCCTCTCTCTCATTAGTGATTTAATGTTAATTTACAAAATTGTAAGATAGTAAAATTTGTAAGATACAAAATTGTAAGATGAGCTGACTCTCTCTAATCTCTCTCTCTCTCTCTCTCTCTCTATATATATATATATATATATATATATTTCCCCCATTTTTTCAATGGTACTGCCTTCAATTCCTTTCTCGGTCACTCCTACATCTATTATTACTTCCAAAGTGTCTTTCCTTTTTGCCTCTTCTCTCTCAGATAAGCAAAACTGCCTGGCTTCCTCTGTTGTTTTCCAGATTCATTTCCCTCTCATTAATGGTATAAAAACAAGATTCAGGTGACAAATGCTTTGGGTCTTGGTGGAATGGGGGTACAGAGCTCTCTGGTTTACTTTCTCTATCATCTATCCCTCTGGGAGTATGAACCAAAGTTATTTGTTGGGGTGCAGTAGGTGGGAGTTCTGGCTTTTATAATTTCCTCTTGGATGAACATGGGAATTGTTGAAAGGTTGATCCATTCCCCCAGCCTATTTCTACCTTTCTCTAGTGGGGTAGTCACCTCCCTCCTCTGTCTGTCTATCTAAAAAGATTGGGTCACATCTGTGAAGTCTCAGTGACAGAAAAGAGAGAGATAGACAGAGAGACAGAGAGAGAGAGAGAGAGAGAGAGAGAGACCGACCACAAGCAACCAAGAAGTTGTACACATTTACAATGAGCCTGCTAGAAGCTGCCTACAAATTTAAGGTTCTGCTGACACTTCCACATGACTTTGCTGTTTATCTGCAAACTTTATGTTTTTAAGTGTTTGCGTAAACTGGATTATCACAAGCTAAGGTGGGCAAGACTTAGTAACAGTTATCACACTGTCATTCATTCATTGGCACACACTTCAGTTAGCTATAACAGTGAATTTAAAAGAGCACTTATTTTTCTTTTCTTTTAATTAAGAAAGGTGTATTTTCCATTGATAGCAATGTATCTTTTCAAATGCAACAGCACTCTTTTGTCAACAGTAAAGGACACGAATACAATCACATAAAGGAGAAAGCATCACATACTTCTCTATATGAGGTGCTCAATGAACACCAAGCTGCCCACACATTATCTTTCATATAAAAAAACACTTTGGGAATAAAAATATGATTGTAAATTGCTACCTGGTAGTTGTCCTTTTTGATGAATGTACTTATTACATTTTATAGTGCATAAAAATGTATACAACACAAACTTGATCATTTTTGCTATTTTTCAAGTGCACAAATCAGTGGAATTAATCATATTAACAGTGTTGTACAACTCTTTAGTTGGCCCTAGTCAACCTTCACTTTAATAGCTTTGTTACAACCAACTTGTGTGTTTCAATTTACCTTTTGTAAACGTCTTCTAATATACACCCTCCATCTTTGAACATTTTGCCTTTTACCACCTTGCCACTTCCTTGGTCTAATTTACAGTCCAAGTCATATATAAGGGACAGGTGATGTCTGACTGTAGAGGACTTTATTTCCACTTTCATTTCATCTTACTGCTTTCCAAAACTGCTGTACTAAACTATGGACAGTTAAAACTCAAACAAAATATCCATTCTTGCTAAGGAAAATGCAGACACTTGGTTTCAGGGTCCTTTGGGACTCATCATAGGTTATCTAAAGTACCCCCAAACCATTAGCCTGATGTCTTAGTGGATGTGCTCAGGATATTAATTTACCAGTTGTGTCTTATTCCCAAGTTAGTCTCTTGTGCCAAACAGTGAATAATTAAGCCATGCCTAATGTCAAGCTGCAAGTGTGATAAAACAAAGACTGAGATGGCACCAAGGGTGACATTGAACATTGTACAGTACAGGGCTCTCAGTCACCTATGTGCACCATGTGACTTAGTCAAGTCAAAGCCCAAATGGCAGATATCCAACCATTTGCCTCTTTCATAAATACATAAACTAAGGTGCACAGAGATAAGTTATTTGTTTAAAGTTAAGGGATGCAAACCTAGGTCGAAATACCTGCTTTTAGCCTTTCTCTCTGAAGAGACAAAAAGGATGTTCATCCTCCACATCTTTTCTGAAAATATAGTTTCCAAGTGTAAGCATACAGGATAGATTAGATATAAGACTATAACCAACACTCTGTTTCTCCTATATTTCTTTGTGTTTGTGGTAGTGGGGGATTTCAGTGAGGCAAGAGGAGGGAACAGGGAGAATAAGCTAGCTTGTAATTTGTTAGTAATAAATGTTAGAAGAAAATATTTAGGAAAAAAATATCATGGAAGTTTTGCTGGGAGGAAATTATTTTTAGCTGCCAGGCAGGAAGGAGTTGAGTACACAATGCAGAGCCATCAAAGGCTTTTTCAGTACAAAAGGGACATAATGAAAGTTAGGCTTTTAGGAAAATAAAACTGTCATCAGCAACTGTTTTAGCCTAGAAAAAAACTATAGATGTGTTCACAGGCACTATCAAGGCAGGCAATGAGGGACAGAGTCAGGGCAGAGGTCATGGGAATGGGGTGGGATGGGGTGAGAGGGACTGTGCTGGAAGGACAGATAGAGTAATGGGTATCATCCTGACTGTGAGGCTACAGTCTGAATGACTGGCAGAATAAGGTCTCATTACAAGAGGCAGGTAAACCAGAAGGAGAAAGGGAAAGAATAAGGAGGAAGAGGAGGAGGAGGGAGAAAAGGAGGAGGAGGAAGTGGAGGAGGAGGGAGAAAAGAAGGCGGAGGAAGAGAAGGAGGAGGAAAAGAAGGAGAAAGAGGAAAAGAAGAAGAAAAGGAGGAGGAGGAGGAGGAGAATGAGAAGGAAGAGAAAGAGGAGAAGGAGGAAAAGAAGGAGAGGAAAGGAAGGAGGAGGGGGAAAAGAAGAAGAAAAGGAGGAGGAGAATGAGAAGGAAGAGAAGGAGGAGGAGGAAGAGAAGGAGGAGAAGAAGGGGGGGAGGAAGTGCAGGCTCAGAATTTGGAGCTCCAGAAAGATGTATGAGGCAATAGTAATACACAGGTAGGTACGAATGAGAGGAAAACCAGAGGGGGCAATCCAGAATTTCTGTGATTCAAGATCATAAATATTGAAGATACGGTGAAGGGAGAGTATATACTTATGCCAAGAGTGATGAACAGAGAATCTTGGTAGGAATTAATATTTAGAAAAATTAAAAAGAGAAGTCTGAGATGAAAATTCAGAATGATAGGCAGAGAGATAAACGAAAATAGCATAAAAGCCAAGGAAAGAGGACAAATGGAGAATGAAGGGTGGGGCAGGTAAAAAAGGTAGAAAAAGGTTATGGATACACAATGTGAGCTCAGACCTACAGGGACGCACAGGTTACGTAGGGTCCTGCTCAATATGGGCCCCAGATCAAATCGATGGAGCTTACAATTAACAATGTTTATACACTTTCCCCATATTTGGGAGCTACTCTCTTCCCTGATGCAGCTTTCTAGCCCTTTTTCCAGCCATGACATCATCTCCCCAGACAATAATCTGGGTCCACCTGCATATTAGATGGCAGGCACAGGCAAAAAATAGTGAAGTCATGGGCCCCTTGGAATATACCTAAAATAGACCTACTAGGTTTTTCCAGAACGGAGACCCCAGATCTTCATCTGCAATATTCTTGCCTTTGGGTTCATGACTAGTCAACAATTTGTTCTGCTTTATATCTTAACTCTTTTTCAGCCACCATGTTCCAGATGCTACCATGATGCCAAGTGAACTTCCCTGGGCAGACGACCCCACCATGTGTCTTGGCATCCCATCCCCAGATCCCTGCCCCACTAGGGAAAGAGAGAGACAGGCTGGGAGTATGGATCGACCAGCCAATGCCCATATTCAGTGGAGAAGTAATTACAGAAGCCAGACTTTCCACCTTCTGCATCCCACAGTGATCCTGGATCCATACTCCCAGAGGGATAAAGAATAGGAAAACTATCAAGGGAGGGGATTGGATATGGAGTTCTAGGGGTGGGAATTGTATGGAAATGTCCCCCTCTTACCCTATAGTCTTGTCAGTATTTACATTTTATAAATAAAAATTAAAAAAAGAAAAAGATCATAAAAAATAAGACCCAAGACAGGCAACTGACCCATAAGCACAGAATCCTAGTAGAAGAGCCTAAAGAAAGCATCATAAATTCTCTAACCAATTAGACTTAGACCTAATAATCTTGGCAATATTATATAAATACCCAAAGAAGGCAGACCATATAAACCTAATTCTGGTTTGGAGAGAACAAATTACACTCAACACTTTAACAACTGGGAAAAAGTCTAAGCTTGTCAGATAAAGTCGGAAAAGGGCCTTTTTGGTCAATACCAGACCACTCCATCATCTGGGGCCTTAGTCAGAAAACCCTTGGATTCCCACACATATATGATGGGTTTAGACCTCTAATAAATCCCTCTCTCCACCATCACTAGTCACTTCGATCAGGAAAGTCATCATTAACCCTCTTGTGGGCCACTCCAGGAACTTATTGTTACTATAAAGGCCAATGGCAGGGACTACCCCACTCAACAAAGAGAGGCTGCCACTTGAGGAAGATTGGTCCTGAAATGAGCGCAGTCTAGAATATTCCCAGCTGTGACCATGGAATGCGAGCTCAGACTGACAGGGACTCTGAGGTTACACAGGCTCCTGTGCTGTATATATAGTCCTAGGTCAGGTTGATGAGGTAAACAGTTAATTTTATTCATAGATTTTATTCAAGTTTTGGAGCTATTCTCTGCTCTAATCCAACTTTCTTTTCTTTTTTTTAAAATAAATATTTTTAAGAGTGGTTTATTTTTTTATTATCGTTTATTTTATTTACTGGATACAGATAGGCAGAAATCAAGAGGGAAGGGGGTGAGAGAGAGAGAGACAGAGAGACAGAGAGACACCTCCAACACTGTTCCATCACTTGCAAAACTCTCCCCCTGCAGGTAGGGACTTGGGGGTTCAAACCAGGTCCTTGCACAATGTAACATGTGCACTCAACTAGGTGTGCCATCATACCTGTCTAATATAACTTTCTAGCCCTATTCTCAACTCTGACACCATCATCCCAGGTACACATTCATGTTAGCTATCAAATTCCATCAAAAACTACAAAAATTATGGTTCCTCGGGAACATACCTAAAATAGACTTCCTAGTTTCTATCCATCCTAAAATCCCAATTCTCATCTACTCTATTCCTACTTTTTGGTTGCTGTTAATTAATCATTTTGTCCTGCCTTATACAGTACTGTCTTTCAGCCACCAAGTTGCAGATACTGTTATAATTCCATCCTAACTTACCTGGGAAGAAGATCTTATCAATGTGTCTCAGTTCTCCAGAATCCTACAACACTAGAGTAAGATACAGACTGGTGTATGGCTCAACCTGTCATTGCCCATATCCAGTGGAGAAGCAATTACAGAAAAAGAACTCCTACCTTCTGAAACCCTAAAAGAATTTTGGTCTATATTCCCAGTGGGGGAGAAATGATTGGGAAAGATGACCAGAGGGCTATGAACTCCAATTCCATCAGGACTCAGAGAAAGAAAAGGAAAAAAGGAAAGATATTTGGAAGTAACAATAAGTGTAGGTGTGACTTAGAAGGAAAGAGAAGGCAGGACAAAAACGAAGGAAACAAAAAGGGCAATATATATATATATATATATATATATATATATATATATATATATACAGATAGTTATAAAAATAATAGTCAATCCATATCTGCAAACTTGGGAGAATTACTATAGTTTCAAATGGAGGGAACTGGGATTCAAACTCTGGTAGTGGGAACTGTGCAGAATCATACCCTTGCTATCTTATAATTTTGTAGGTCAATATTAAGTCATTAATAAAATAAGAATAGAATTTTCATTTGAGAGACAAGGGAAGAGATGGCTTTGGGATGAGAAAGGGAAGGAATCAGCAATTGTAGAAACATAAGATTTAATGATGAGGAAAGGAAATATGCAAAAAAATAACTCAAAGGGATACAAAAACCTAGAGAGGTTTATTGTATAATAAAGGAACCAACCTTTGTAGACCAAAGGAAGAATTCTGTGGAGCAAATAGATAAAACAGATGAGAAAGGGTAAGTAACACAGCCAAGGTAGGCGGGTGGAAAGTAAATAAGAAGTTCAAAGGGGAGCCAGACATAAGAGGGGAGAAAGACAATTCTTTCTCTAATACTTGAACTAATGAAGAAAACATTGAGAAAGCTCAAGACATGACAGGTAGAAAAGTACTGAGGAAGCTCATGTGAAAAATGTTATCCAGGAAACAAGAGGGCAGCACAGAAGCACCTAATGAAAGGAAACAAGGTGACAGTAAACACAGTAAGAAATGTGACATACCAACCCCCTGTGGAGAACAGTCTGGAGAACTCTCAGAAGGCTAGAAATGAACCTACCCTATGACCCTGAAATTCCTCTCCTGGGGATATAACCTATGGAACCAAGCACACCTATCCAAAAAGATTTGTGTACATCTATGTTCATAGCAGCACAATTTGTAATAGCCAAAACCTGGAAGCAACCCAAGTGTCCAACAAGAGATGAGTGGCTGAGCAAGTTGTGGTAGATATACTCAGCTATTAAGAATGATAAATTGAACTTCTTCACCTCTTCCTGGATAGAGCTTGAAGGAATCACATTAAGCAAGATAAACCATAAAGTAAGGATGGATGTGGGATGATTTCCTTCACAGACAGAAGTAGAAAAATAAGACAGATTGAAAAATAAAAACAAAAGAGGAAACATTTAGCAGAACTTGGACTGGGTTTGGTGTATTCCACTGAAGTAAAGGACTCATGGTGGAGGTTGGATTGCTTTCAGGTCTTGGTGCATGATGGAGATGGGCCTAAGTGGGGTTTTTGAGTGTTTTAAAGAAATTTTGGAAATGCACTAACAACGGTATTTACTGTTGACTATAAACCATTAACCCTCCCCCCCCAATCAAAACAAAACAAAAAACTGTACTGAGTTGGAATGTATATGTAGGATTAGAGGGTAGAAATCATTGTGGTTGGGAATCAGAAGGTTAAATTCAACATAACAAGGAACTTGGGCTCTTTGAAGGGCTGAATAGGAAGGTTGGAAGGAGGCCTGAGTAAAAAAGCATCATCACCTGGTATGGTGTCTTCGAAGGTGTCCTGCTCAGTTCTTCCTTTAGGATTATCTTTTCTGTAAGCATAACTGATTGACAACTCCCAGTTGTCTTTGTGCCTTGAATACACCCTATTTAGTTTCAGGTGAGACTATTCTTAGGTTGTTCCTGGAATGGCTGAGAGACTAAAGTTGGCCCACCATGTGCCATGTGGCTGTCCTCTTAATAGTCAAAGTTGCCCACTGGCTTGGTTTAAAAATTTTTCCAAGTTGTGTACAGTCTGAAGCTCTTCTAACCTGATCCTTACTTCCTTTTCTCCTTTACAGGTATTAGAACGGCCTGACAGTTTGAAATCTCTCCTTTCACAATGTGCTTCTTAGGAATTTTTCCCCACATGTCTCATATGTTTAATTTTATTTTCGCTTCTGCTTTTCTGGAATTCCTGAACTGATACACACTCTGGATTGCTTCTATTACTGCAGGTCCCTGTGACTAGAAGGTGTAGGAAGTGAGTTGTAACAACAAAGTTGTGAAGGATGAAGCACATGTGATTCTTTTATGAAATAACAATGGTCTCACAGGAAGTCGAAAAACAGACTGGAGATTACCTCATCCCATTTCCTGTAATGGTAGCATCTTATATTATCAAACCCAAGAAACTGATATTTATATAACATTGTTAATAAGGTCTTAGGACTATGTGTAATCAGTTTCTTCATTATGTTTCTGTCTACCTTACAGATATATTGATCTCAATTTCACTGCAAAAATGCACTTAAGCAAGAGTTCCCTTCCAAGTCAGTCACTTCTATAACCACAAGGCTCGCAAAGTGCATTAATAAAGCAGTAGGTAGAGAAAGAAAATGATAGATTGTTGATTGAAGAGAGAACCATCCACCCATCCATCTATCCACCCAAATTCCCACACATATGTGTGTTTTCTTTTTATTTATTTAGTTCTTTTTATTATCTTTGTACATTTATTGGATAGAGACAGCCAGAAATTGAGAGGGAAAGGGGAGACAGAGAGGAGAGAGACACCTGCAGTCCTGTTTCACCACTCACAAACCTTTCCCTCTTCAGGTGGGGATGAGGGGCTCAAGCCTTGGTCCTTGCACAACCAGATGTGCCAACACCTGGCTCCCATATATTTGTTTTCTAACCTTTTTCCAGAGCCAAAAACTATATATGGGCCTATTACATTAGGACACTCAAAATGGCAGCAGCAGCAGCAGCAGCTAGTACTCCTTTTGGGCTCAGATATGATAAGAAACCAGGAGATACAATTGTTGAGGGGCAAAGGATACAGGATCTGCCCTGTGACCATTTCCACATAGGCAGTAATTCAATTGGTAGCAAGCTTATGCTCAATGGTGAGAATCAGGTCTTTTTATGAGTATTGTAAAGCGCCAAGTGCATTGACATATACTTCATAAATGCTAAATAACAACAAATCAGTGAACCTAGAAGTATTGGATTCAGTATTCAAGACATTAAATCTATGTTATGCTGTTCAGGAAGCAGGGCAAACAAATAAATCAAGCCTAAATCAAATAAAGCCCACATCCATGCCAGGCCAGTGGTGGGTATTATCTGGAATGCTCTTTATGGGCGAGTGATTCTCTCATGAAAGGGCACTTGTTAGTACTTTACCTGATACATTGCACACAAGGCCCTGGCCTGTGATTTGGGAGGAGAGTTTTATATTGGACCCCCAGCAGACAGCAGATACACTATGTTCTTAAACCTCTACTTCCCTTTATTTGATGTCAGAAAACAATATCTATAGAAGCTCCAGAGAAGAGCAACAGTTACCCTACTGAGTAATTAGTTTAATCCTGGCAGAGAGACTCTGTATACAGAACTGGGAGATGCTGTTTGTATTTCAAAGGTAGGATTTAGTTTTCTTTAAGACATAAGTCTCTTAAGGGGCATCTGTGATTCATTGAGGGTTTAGACATACAACCCAGAAAGCCTGACTGCTACATAAGCTGTACTGGCAACAGAATTCAGCTACAGCAGTCTGAATGCTATCCTGATACACAGTGTAGAGTTCTAAGCACAGTCTTCAGTTGTCTGATTTGGGATCTCTGGGTACGGTCCTTTCTATCTAAGAGTCTGTCGTCTTGGTTCCACATGTAAACATGATTCTCCTCAGTTCTCAGACCCTTAGTCAGTTTGTAACAATGACACTCTTGGGAACAAAGTCCAAACCTCCATAGCAAAAACTGACAGGAAGACCTATGTAAAATTAGGAGGTGGGCTTGGCAGTGGCACACCTAGTTGAGTCCACACATTACTATGAGCAAGGACCTGATGTCAAGTCCCTTGTCCCCACCTGTAGGGGGGAAGGTTCAGAAATGGTGAAGCAAGTACAAGTGTCTCTCTGTCTCTTTCCCTCTTTATCTCCCCCTTCGCTCTCAATTTCTCTCTGTCTCTATCAAATAAATACAAATTAAATTAAAAAAGAGAAAAAATATTAGGAGGTGATACAGACCTACAAAATTCTATTTCTTTTTTTTTCTTTTGACTCCAGGGTTATCGCTGGGGCTTGGTGCCTGCACTATGAATACACTGCTACTCGCAACCATTTAAAAAAAAATTGGATAGGACAGAGAGAAATTGAGAGGGGGAGAAAAAGACCCCTGCAGACCCATTTCACCACTTGTGAAGCACCCCCACCCCCCAAGTGAGAAGCCAGGGCTCAAAAGGGGATCCTTGCGCTGGTCCTTGTACTTCGTACTGTGTGCTTAACCTGGTGCACCACCGCCTGTCCCCAAAATTATATTTCAAATCCAGGGTATAAGGACATTCTATCCTCCAATGGTTATTTCCAAAAAATTTTTACTTTCATTCAACTGCAGCCAAGGGGAGGAGAGCCAAGGAGACTACGTAAGTTAACCTCTATCTGGCCAATAAAGTGTTGAGTGGAGGAATGTGTCAAAGGGGAGCACACACAGCTAAGAAACAAAAGGCAAAACAGTCATCAAATGCTGACCTTGCTTCTATGAATACAGTCTGCTTCCAGTCAGTTTCTGCTTGGCCCAAGCCTAGCTCCTCATACCTCTTGGAATTGAATGTACATATAAATATAGTGCTTTCAGTGGTTAGTGCAGTGATACCCAAATATTCTAGTGTATGCAATTCATGTGGGGGTGTGTATCTTAAATTTTTAGGCAGTTTTCTGCTTTTGATTCTCAGAAATTTTGACTCAGAAGATCTGGGAAGGGACTCGTGAAGAAGATATCTTTTTAGCAAGCTCTCCTGGGGTAGAAGCAGATGAGAATGCCCATAGTTCTCTGGAAGTCAATCCTTTAAATCTATGTTTGCCATTCTTCATGAGTGTGAAATATTAAAGAGTTTATGGAAGGGCTGGAGAGATAGCAGAATGGTTATTTAAAAGACTTTCATGCCTTATCCTCTGAGATCCTAGATTCAATCCCCAACACCACCATAAACCAGAGCTGAACAGTGCTCTGGTCTTTCTCTGTATCTTTCTCTCTGTATCTCTTTCACTAAGAAGTAAATAAAATATTTTTGGGGCTGGGGTGACAGCATAATGGTTATGCAAACTATTTTTATGCCCAAGGCTCTTGTTGACCCAAGTTCAGTCCCAAGCACCACTTTAAGCCAGAACTGAGCAGTATTCTTGTCTCTTTCTCTATATTTTTCTCTTTGTACCTCTCTCAATATAAATAAATTAAAAATATAAAAAAGAATTTAGGGAAATATCTCCAAAACAATTCAGTTGAACTTTCCCTTTTTGAAGGTGAAGAAACTGAAGAGTTAAATAATTTCCTCCAGATCACTTACCCAGTGTAAGCAAAAAGTTAGGACTTAGACTCAGTCTAGTCACAACATAGCTAAAAATTTAGTGAACGTGTCTTTTAAGTCTTGTGAATATATATGAACACAAGTGGAAAGTATAAGGCATCTGGATTATTTTAGTGGTTTTTACAGTTTTTGAAACAATTGATGAGAGTTTAAGTGTTGCCAAAAGAAACACTAAAGAAAATGAGTTTAGAAATAAAAAGTACTTACATCTTTCTCCACCATTGTGCACTGCGAATCTTGATTTCCCTCATAAAATGATGTTTTAAAATAATGGTACTTACTCTAATATTGAAGATGATGATAGCAGAGACTCAAAAGTTGTCCTCCAAGTAGCCACAATGCCTGAGTTCTCTGAATCAGTACCTAAGATAAAACGAGTAGTAATCAGTTGCAAGAACTTATATGTATTCCTTATGTGGTTCTAAAAGAACAATAAGTGCTTTCTGTAAGAAGTGCAATTATCAAATTAGATTTAAGTGCCACAATTATGCTCATCATCTTTAGTTCCATCCTTCACTTTACTCTGGCCATGGTCATTGGAAATTGTATAATTCTGTATCTCTGCAAATTCCAGGGTTTTTTTTCTTCTTCTTCTCTTCCTCCTCCTCCTCCCCCTCCTTCTCCTCCTCCTCCTCCTCCTCCTCCTCCTCCTCCTCCTCCTCCTCCTTTTTTTTTTTTCCTGACAAGAACCACTGGAAGATTAGCTATAATTAGTGGAAGGCCTTCTGAAATGGGCTATAACATTTTTAGGATTTATGACTCAGATGTTTTTTGTTGTTGTTCTCTTTAACATAAGGAAATAGAAACTCAGTAGGCCCTTATTTAAAATAAATGGAAAATCAGAAAAGGCATGTAAAGAATAGTGAATAAATTTTCATGATTTCGGGAGTTGGGAAGTAGCACAGTGGGTTAAGCGCACGTGGCGTGAAGCGCAAGGGCTGGCATAAAGATCCCGGTTCAAGCCCCCGGCTCCCCACCTGCAGGGGAGTGGCTTCACAGGCGGTGAAGCAGGTCTGCAGGTGTCTCTCTTTTTCTCCCCCTCTCTGTCTTCCCCTCCTCTCCATTTCTCTCTGTCCTATCTAACAATGATGACATCGATAACAACAATAACTACAATGACAATAAAAAACCAACAAGAGCAACAAAAGAGAAAATAAATAAATAAAATAAAAAATATTTATATATTTTTTCATGATTTAAGAGGCTGTATTTATTGGTTGATTCCTTCACTTGAATTATATTTGTGAAGACCTCATATATGCCAGGCACTTGTTCTGCTCAGTGACACTTTCTTTTAAATCCAATGTGAAGTTGGTTAGAATGAGAGTAAAGGCTCATCATCAGCTAATATGGTCATTTAGTAGAAAGGTCATAATCAAATAATCTTTTGTGTTCTAAATGCAAGAACCCTCAACTGGGAGACCTGGTCAAATTCAGGGTGACTTTAGATTATAGCAGAGTTTTTCAGTCTCAATACTATTGAGACTCTGGGCCAAATAATTCTTTGTTGTGGGAAAATGGGACATTATTGTGTGAATTGTAGAGTGTTTAGCAGCATCCCTGGTCTCTAATCTCTAACTGCCATTAACATCTCTCTTACCTCCAGTTGTAGCAACCAAACACGTCTCCTGACTGTCAAATGTCCCTGGCACCTGGTGGTGGTGAGGGAACCTTGCCTTCAGAAAATCATTTGTCTATAGTCTAACTACTATTTCTGACCACCTATTGGACCACTGTGCTGGGATTTTATATATACCATTACATTCACTACTGACAGTAGTTTTTTACAAATTAAACATCATTCTCATTTATACACTGTGAAACTGAGGTCCAGAGATATTGGGAAACCACGATTACACAATTGGTATGAATGGGAGGATATCTGAACCCTCAACTTTAAGGCATAAGGACACTGTATATTTAATTTCTTTCTTTCTGAGTTTTGCAGTCCTCTCACTCTCTCCCCAAATAACCATGCTATGCAGCTAGTGCCATATCCTCCCTTGGAAAGAGGTTTTATTTTTCTCATACGTATGCTGAGCCTGATCACAAATAATAGGTAGCATAATCTTCTGCAATCTGTTTTCTTAAATATTATTTTTGAGCTTTTTTTTTCCTATGTTCAAATGACTGTTCTAATTTTTTCTTTTAGTTATTATTTTGTTATAAATAGATCATAATGTGTGCTATTAGTCCCTATTTTTGTGGACATTTAAGTATTATATATCCCATTATTCATGATGTAAGTTGCACTGCTGGAAGCTTGGTCATATGATTGTGTACATGGAGTGTCTTTCTAGAATACAGCTAGAAGTGGAGTTTACGGTTTATAGGATGTGCATATCTTCAACTTTATTAAACATTGCCAAATTAGTCCTCAAAATGATTGTAGTAAATCACAATCCCTCCAACAGATTATAAGAAATTTCCTTTCTTTACATCCCTGCCAACGCTCAGTATTTTCAAACTTCATAATGTTTGGCAGTCTGATTGGAGTGAAATAGCATATAATTATTGTTTCAAAATCCTGTGTTTTTAACCACTACTCTTATTGTCTGCATTTCTGGAAGGTTCATTATGTAAAAAGGAGAAAATGCCTTTGCCTATTTCTTGAAATAGTAATAATTTTTTCGGGAGTAATGTGTGAATGTATTTTGTAAATATCAAATGCTACCTTAGTATATTGCTGGTGGTGGAGGAGGATATTTGTGTAATTTCTATAGTGGGCAGTTTGGCAGAATGCATCATATCTTCAAATGCATGTGCGTTTTTTAACTTAGAAAATAATATCAAAATTACGAAAATGTGAAAATAGTGAAATGAATTCCAGTTACCCAGATTGTTGCATTATAAGTACCAATCTTTATCTCTTTCCCCTTCTCTTTCTCTATATATCTATAATCATTTCTATGTATGTGTACACATATGCTATTTTTCCAATGACAATAATCCTGAAAATTATTTATAAAAATGAAAATAACATTTTTAACCGTGTAAAGTTGTAAAAAGTAGGAAGTGGACGTTATCAGAATGTCATTACCTAATCTACTTATTCAAATTTAGTCTACTGTTGTACTAGTGTACAAGACTCTTATCTTCTAAGATTAAATCTAAAATCATCTGTTTCACTCAGTTTGTTGTGTCTCTGTATGTCTCATGTAAGAAAATACCATGAAAATATCATCATGGGATTGATTTTTACAATGACAGTGAGGTGAAATGTGACCAAAGGTTGGCATGAGTTCTGCACAGATTACACTGCCAGGTCTGTCCAAGTGAGGGCCTTTAGTTCTTATCAATGCATTTTTTCCCTCCAGGGTTATTGTGGGGGCTCAGTGCCTTCACCATGAATCTACTGCTCCTGGAGGCCATTTTCCCCCCTTTTGTAGCTCTTGTTTTTTTTTTTTTTTATCATTGTGGTTATTATTATTATTGTTGTTATTGCTATTGCTGTTGTTGGATAGGACAAATGTCGGGGTTCTCCCTGACAGGTAGTCGCGAGGAGGGGAGATCTCGACCAGCCGGACCCCCCTTCTGGGGCTGAGCAGGAGGGGGGAGTGTCGACGACTTGAGAAAAGACACCACACCAAGCCGGGAGTTCTTTCAAGGCAGTGACTCGCTTTATTGAGAAAAAGACCACTTTTTATAGGCAGGGGGTAGAGGCAGGGATGGGAAGGTAGGGTGAGATGACGTTAGAGGTGGTGTGAGGTGGCGTCACCGTCAGTGGGGCCTATGCTCTTTACGCATCATCAGCTGGAGGGCAGAGGTGAATTTAGGTACGGCCTACAGGAAATGCTGTGTCACTCTGAGGAAGTTAGTGACCATCAGCGAAACTCGAGCCAGTCTTATAGAATGTCTGCTGGGCTTATATTGGGGCCAAGCAGACCCCAACATATCCCCCCTTCTGTTTTTGTAATGCCAGGTCGCATAGCTCCTGTCTTAGGTTGTCACCACACCAGTGATCTTACCCGTCATTGGATACCATGCCTCTGCTGGCTTCTGGATATTGGCTCCATGACCTGTCTTAGGTTGTCCCAGTCTCTCTGAGATCTTACCCGTCATTGGTCTACTGGAGTGCCGGGGAGGGTTCGTAGCCTTCAGGCTCCAGAGTCCTGAGTCAGTGATAGTGGACCTCAACCTGGTGAAGCCGTATTTCCTGGAGCCTTTGCTGAATGAACTGTGCGCTTTTATTGAGCAAGCAAGGCCCCATGGTTAAGAGGAGGAGAAGGAGAAGGAGGGGACCTAGAAAGGGGAGGAAATAGGGTAGCAGGCCATGGAGGCCAGTCCACAGGGGGTTGTCTTGGGACTCTATCCTCTTCTCAAGATCTTCTTGAAGCTTCTTTATCTTGTCTTGGATGATCCCAGACCAGTTGGCATAGAAACAGCACTTTTCCTGTAAGAACAAACAAAGGCCTCCCTTTTCTGCTGTAAGCACATCTAATCCCCTACGATTTTGCAGGACCACTTCAGCAAGGGAGTCAAGCTGTCTCTGTAGGTCTAGAATGGTACTGGAGACAAGTTGCATGTCGTTTACCAGCTGGAGTGAGAGCTTTTTATAAAAATGGGATGCCATCCCAATACCTGCGGTCCCAGTGGCCACCCCGGCTGTCACACCAAGACCAACTAACAGGGGTATCATGACAATGGCTCTCTTATGTCGCCCTCCAATGAGGTCAAATGAGGGGATGGGAAGAGGCTCATCCCCAGGGATGATGTCAACGTCTGGCAAGAGAAAGGCCAGAGCACAAAGGCCTGCCCAGTTGGTTGGTAAGAAACTGTGGGCAAGTCTACTGCCGCAGGTAAAGACCATTCCTGCTGGAGGGCATCCTCCACCACCTGGATTTAAGGTAATCTTGTCATGGCATAAAGAGGGGTGGATCTCTCCCACACGTCTATGCGGGAAATGTTGGGTTGGGAGGACGTGTGAAGGCAGATCCCTGGATTACCAATGGGGAGTACCTGGACCTCCACAGGTGGAAATAGAGTGCACTTGGTCAGGGGGGGAAGGTAGGTTGAGTTAGCTGGGTTGGACTTCTGATCGATTGATGAGCTGAGCCCTGAATAGTTGGAAATGAGGGTGAGGGGTAATGGGTGACCAGTTTTTATACAGAGCCAACAGTCTTGAGCAAGGTTGGTTTGGTTGAGGAGAGCAAAGGTGGTCTCAAGGACCCCCTTGGTCTGAGGATCAAGGGCCAATTCTCCCCGTTCCTCAGGGAGGACCAAACGATGGTGATTTATCTCAGGATATTGGGAGCTGATGAGCCGCTCAATCCTCTGTTCAGTTTCTACTTTTCTAACTCTGTCTTGGACCCCTCCTCCATCGGAAAACCCCATGGGTGCTGTGAGGTCCCAACAGAGGGTATCTCCTGGTGCACCATAGCAAGGGGAGGAGGCTATATTTCCTCCCTCTAACCTGGCTGTAGGATTAAGGACGTTCCGGGTGCCCGTCCAAAAGGTCTTATTATCAAACATCTGCGTGCATTGTTGGGCCTGGTCATAGCATGTGGAATGCATAGTCGGGTAGAAGTTGGTGCAACCGGCGCCCATTGATAGTGGGAATAATCTTGGGCTTTGTGACACACACCCACCTGGGTGTCCTATGTTGTTCATTAAAAAGATAGGCTGTTTCAGAGGAGCAATCGACAGTTTTGGTTGTGAAACCCTGGGAGAGGGAAGGGGTAGTCTTACTTCTGCCTCCCCCACAATCACAAGGTTTACCCATGATCTTATTGCGGTGGTTCCAGGCTTCTCGAGGGTTACCAAACCCTCCGTCACACATCTTGGGGAGTGTCGTCATCATGCTCAACAGGAGGGCCTTCATTTTCTCCTTCTAATTCTGTGGAGGAAGCAGAGGGGAGGGCCTCAGGGCCAAGAGCTACCCTGGAAAGATCATTGTCATCATCTCCCTGTTGGGGAAAATATTTTATATTTCTGGCCAGTATCCATATTGGTCTTTTTTCATTTTGGGGGAACACACATCTGAATCCTCTACCTGCTGTGGGTCTGGCCATCTCCAGGCTCCAGTGAGCGGGTCTTTCCACCGGGCCCAGATTGAGCTATACGAGACAGAGGAGGTCCAATGTTTCTGGAAGGGGGATAACTGAGGGCTTTCTTTTGAAAAATTTAATATATTTAAGGTGAATAATGCCTTTTTTAGTTGGTCATGTGGGGGTAGGGACTCCCCCTTTTGTTTTTGTAATTGAGATTTGAGGGCCTGTTTTTGTCTTTCAACAATTGCCTGTCCTCTGGGGTTGTATGGGATGCTCGTAGTGTGGGAAATTCCCCATGTATGGAGAAACTGTGAAAAGGATTTGCTGACAAAGCACGGGCCATTATCAGTTTTAATCTGGTCTGGGAGTCCGAGGGTGGCAAAGCCCTGAAGCATGTGACTGATAGCATGTTTAGATTTTTCTCCAGAGTGGGTAGATGCCCAGCACGCATGGGAGAAGGTATCAATTGTCAAAAAGATATATTTAAGTTTTCCAAAAGGAGGGTAGTGGGTAACATCCGTTTGCCACAAATGATTAGGACGGAGCCCCCAGGGGTTACTTCCCATGGTCTGAAGAGGGGGCACCTGTAGAAAGGGCTGACAGGACTTGCAGGTACACACTATTTTTTGAGGTCTCTTGTGGGGATATGCGGGAACCTATGGCAGAGGCCTCTCCAGTTGAGATGTGTTAAGGAAGGAAACCGTGTGGCCTCAGAGACGGTGTGAAATTGTAATGTAGAGGCCAACTGGTCAGCAATGTAGTTTCCTCGGGATAGGAGTCCTGGAAGGCCTTGGTGTCCCTGAAGGTGTTGGATGAACAGGTTTTTTTTATTCTTTGCTTAAGCAAGTTTTGGGTCTGGATCATCAAGGGAGTAATGGGATTAGAGTCAAGCCTGATATGGGCCTCTACCAGATTGGGTAGTAGGTTGACAACATAAAGACTATCAGAAAATAGGTTAAATGGCTCAGGCACGGCATCAAGTGCCATGACAACTGCATACAGTTCTTTGAACTGAGCCGACCCCTGGACATCGTGAACATCTGTCTTTATGGGTGTGGGCGGATTGTCTCCTCTGGGGGGGGGGAAATAACTATGGAAGATCCCAAGAGCCCTCCATCAGTAAAGATGGTGAGATAATCAGGGTCTGGCTGGGAGAGGAAGAGACAGGGAGGCCTCCACTCAAGTCTAGAAAAGGAGCTCATCCATTTGTAAGGGCCATAGTGACAGTCTATATTTCCAAGAAAGCCTTCTAGAGCCAGGGCAATCCAGCCATTGTTCCCCTGTAACCAGAGGAAATCAGTATTTTTGAAGGGGGTGATAAGAGATGAAGGTTCGACCCCAAAGAGTCGGACAGAAAGGTCCCTACCCTTAACAATACAATCAGCTAGTTGGTCGGTCATGGAATAGACTCGGGGGTCCCCTCCCACAGAAAGATGAACCCAATGAACAGGTTCACTGTTTTGACTGAGCAGGGAAGTGGACAATGTTTTTCCAGGGAAAATGTAAAGGATGAGGGGCAGACTGGGGTCATAGCGTTTAAGAACCGCTGAATCAATGGCGGCCTGGACCCTGGCAAGCAGTTCTAGGTGATCAGGCCCCAGGGGCATATTGGAGGAGAGATCACTGTCTCTTAGGCGGTCAAAGAGGGGGAGGAGCTCTTCAGTAGTGATGGGAATCCAAGTTCTCAACCAATTAATTTCCCCTAACAGCTTTTGCAGCTGAGGGAGGGTATAAGAGCCCTGGATCTGGAGCTGAGGTTTGACCTGGGAGACTGAATCTAAGCATACATAGTATAGACCTAAGAATCTTAAAAGGGCGTATCTTTTGGAACTTTTCAGGGGCTATCTGGAAATGGTTTTGTTTAAGGATAGAGAGACACTGAGCAGTGAGCTTATGGAGAGCAGCAGGGTTAGGGGCTCCCAGGATGATGTTGTCCATATAAATGTAAAACAGAACGTCAGAGTCTTTTTGGAGGGCGGAAAAAAATGGAGCACATATAATACTGGCAGATTGGTGGGCTGTTAGCCATACCCTGGGGAAGGACAGTCCACTCAAAACGGGAGTCAGGTCCCCCAAAGTTGGTGGAGGGGATAGAAAAGACAAAGTTACTGCAGTCGTCGGGGTGTAGGGGGATGGAGAAAAAACAATCTTTAATATCAATTATGGTCAAATGATATGAACTGGGAATTGCTGGCATCCAGGGTAGCCCACTTTGAGGGAGGACCATTCTTTCATTAATCTTTCTTAAATCATGTAAAAGCCTCCATGAGCCATTTGCTTTTTTAATCACAAAGACGGGGGAATTCCAAGGGCTGGTAGAAGTCCTCACATGACCCAGTTCTAGCTGTTGTTGGACCAGTTGATGTAATTGTTGTAATTTCTGGGTTGGAAGAGGCCACTGCTCAACCCATATGGGGTCTCCCAGTTTTCATTGAATTTTTGGTACCGGGGGGCGAGCAGTGGCCCTTAGGGTTGGGGGTGAAATGGCTCAAAATGGGGATCTCCCCTGTAGTTAGGGAAAAATCTTTTTTCCCTGTTCAAAGGACTGTTGATACTCCTCCTCATCTAAGGGGTCATAATAGAATCTCTTGTGGTCTGTTGTAATGAATGCCTTGGCTTCTCTGAGGATGTCCTGGCCCAGGAGATAACCGTAAGGCCAGAGACCACCAAGGGGCGCACCTCTCCATGATTGCCTTTGTGATCAGCCCAGGAGCTAGGTGGAGGTTTCCCATGATGTGGACTGCCCTCCCACTACCAATAGAGAGGGTCCTGGGGACAACCGCCAGGAAGGGGGAACCTCCTCCTTTCGGATAACTGTCTGGTCGGCTCCAGTGTCAATGAGGAACCTGAAGGTCTTTTCTCCTATGGTAAGGGTCATTTTAGGTCTAAGTCCGGGAACCAGGGGGACAGTCCAGTGGGCCCTGACATGACCCCTCCCCTTGTTTAACGGGGCTGGGGATGGCCCCTGAGGGAGTTTAAAGGTTGGTCGTTGAGACTGAATTTAGATTTGCAATCTCGGGCCCAATGAAAGCCCTTTCTGCACTTGGGGCAGGGTGTGCGAGGCCCCCCGGTGGATTGGTTAGGGGGGGGGTTCTTGCCTGGTTAGGGCACTCTCGCTTAAAGTGGCCTTCTCTGCCGCAACCAAAGCAAGTGCGCCCTTTGCTAGTTAAAGTTTGTTGGAGGGTATTAACTAGGACAGCTATGTCTTCTTTATGGGCTTCTTTAAGGGCAGCTGCCAAGGCCCTAGTCTGGTGGGAGGAAGAGCCAACATCTCTGGCAGCAATAATCCAACGATCAAGACTCTGTTGGCAAGCTTATGGTCAGCGTTCATGCCATTCCAAACCAATGATCTGACAAAGCGGTCCCTAAGTTCACCTGCCGGAAACTTTCTTTGCAAGCTCTTCTGGACAATATTGATAAAGGAGGGGAGGTCATCACTGGCCTTTTGATTAATGCCTGCTATGGGTGATTCAGTGGGTCCCTCTTCAAGCTTTCACCAGGCTGTGAGGCCAATGGCTCTAATTTGATCTTGATAAGGGGGGGGAATAGCTGCCTGTTGGGCACCCATGGAAAATTGGTCAGAGGTGCCAGAGAGCATGCCAATGGTGATAGGGATGGGGGGTTGGGCATTTTGGCTTCTTTCTCCCTGGGCTCAGCATTCTTCATTAAAATATACCAGAAATTTAAGAAATGTGGGCCCAGGCAGGACGGCTTTAGCCAATTCTTTCCAATCTTGGGTGATGCAGGCCTGGTGGGCTAGGCCCTCAAGAATAGTATCTGCCCAGGGTGAGCTGGGTCCATCTTCGGCCACAACCTTTTTTAGTTCTTTTAATTCTCTGGGGTCCCAGGGATACCAGGTGGCTCGTCTGTTACCCCCGGGATTAAGATTGACAGGGTAAAGGTGGGGAGTTTCTCCTAAGATGAAGGCCCCTCCCATATAGGGAGGAGGCCCTGAAGGCAAGGGACCAGGAGTGCGGAAAGGGTTAGTGAGCGACTCAGGAGTCGGGGACTTGGAGGAACATGGCTTAATGTTGGGCCAGGGAGCACAACCAAAGGGGTCTAAAGAGGGGTACAGGGGCTCTGAGGAAGGTGGGGGCAATTTATCGGGTACATCTATCTTTGGGTCAATCTTAATCTCTGTCTCCTTTTGTGGCTGTCTTTCTTTGGTTTCCTTAGGAGGCCTGGGTGGAAAGCAGCTTTTTAGAGCTGAGATAGTGGGGAGTACCCCGAGAGGCGGAATCTCTCCTTGGTCAACCTGGGCCTGAGTGATCAATTGTTCTACTCGGTCCCAGGTATCCCAGTCGAAGAGGTTGGCAACAGGAAGCCAAGGGGCAAACTTAAGTAGGCACCCCCAGGCCTGAAGGGCTTGATGAAAGAGTCAAGCCTCGACTCTTAAGTAAAATACGCAAGGATTCAAGGGAGGGATCTGGCTGCCCCCTGGATGAGGTGGAACCCATGATAGGATTAGAAATAAAAAAGGGGTGAAAAAGAACTGGCATCCGACGGGTGACAATCAACTGTGCTCGCCTGGCTGGGCCCTCACGGGACCTTAAGGGGTCTTAGCTTAGGAGTAGTCCTATAATCCCCGACCTGGTCTTGGCATGGCCAAGAATCTCCACTGAGCTGAAACGACCCCACGGACACTCAGGTAGAGAGCCCACTCATGCCCCGTAGCCGTGAAGGCCGTGAGGCTCACAACATTCTCGCACACAATCACACAGAGAGAATCATTCAGTCAAGGCAGGGGAAATGACCAGACCGGCCACCGTTACTGGATTATCCTAAATCAGACCTTCAAGACTCACCGGAGAGTAGCCCCAGCCACAGCCCATCAGTTGTGGTGACAAATTCAATCTTTCACGCATTGCCAAAGTGAGAAGGGAAAGAAAGAGGACTGCCCCATAATTTATGGGGGTACACTCACCAGCAGACCGATTGGCCTGTCAGCGTTCTTCCGTTGAGCAACCTCACACAGGCACCAGTCTGTCGGGGTTCTCCCCGACAGGTAGTCGCGAGGAGGGGAGATCTGGACCAGCCGGACCCCCCTTCTGGGGCTGAGCAGGAGGGAGAGCGTCGACGACTTGAGAAAAGACACCACACCAAGCCGGGAGTTCTGTCAAGGCAGTGACTCGCTTTATTGAGAAAAAGACCATTTTTTATAGGCAGGGGGTAGAGGCAGGGATGGAAAGGTAGGGTGAGATGATGTTAGAGGTGGTGTGAGGTGGCGTCACCGTCAGTGGGGCCTATGCTCTTTACGCATCATCAGCTGGAGGGCAGAGGTGAATTTAGGTACTGCCTACCTAAATGCTGTGTCACTCTGAGGAAGTTAGTGACCATCAGCGAAACTCGAGCCAGGCTTATGGAATGTCTGCTGGGCCTAGATTGGGGCCAAGCAGACACCAACAGACAGAGAGAAATGGAATGAGGAGGGGAAGATGGGGGAGGGGGAGAGAAAACAGACACCTGCAGACCTGCTTCACTGCTTGTGAAGTAACCTCTCCCTGCAGATGGGGAACCGGGTGCTTGAACCAGGATTGTTAACACTGGTCCTTGTGTTTGGCGCCATGTGCACTTAACCTGCTACACCAACAACAGGCCCCCTAGATACAATTTTTAAGGCTCCATCTTGATCAAAAGTCAATGGAAGTCAAAAGCATACAACCATATAGTTTCTCCCAACAAGAAGTTGTCATACCTTCTAGATAGAGAAACCAAAATCATAGCAGTGATAAGCATTAAAAATACAAGTCCCAGAGTTTCTTTTGACTTGCAAGTCAATAGAATCATTTTTCCTTAATTGCTTCTCACAAATTTTGGTACCAAGTATGCCTAGTTAATATGCATTTTTCTTTCCACATACAGGTTGTGAGATATCTTGGGAAATTTCCTAAGATTCCTCATATTTATTTTCCCTTTAATCAACTACAGATTTAATTTTTCTTTTAGAATTTTGATTTATGGGAACTTTTTCACAAATATTAGAACACTTAAAATACATAGATTTCCATGAAATGGGGCTTATTCATTTAACTAAAGGTAAAAAAAGATTTCCTTCTTTCCTTCTTGTCATCAATACAACTTCATCACTACAGGTCAACTTTTCAAATAAGAGAGGGAGTGACACCATAGCATGAAGTTTCATCCAGTTGCATGGGGGTTGGGCTTGAACCTGGGTGTCTGTACATAAAGTGGTGCTTATTTATTTATTTTTATTATTATTTTTTTTACCAGAGCACTACTCAACTCTGGTCTATGGTGGTGGTGGTGGTGTGTATGGGGGGGGGGGTTGGGGGTGGGGACTGAACCTGGGAATTCTAAACCTCAGGCATGAGAGTTTCTTTGCATAACCATTATGCTATTTACTCCCCCTCTCCCCCACAGTGGTGCTTTTTTTTAAGTGAGATACTTTGTCAACTCTAGTCACCTTTTTATTACAAGGAGGCAGAATGTACATGACAAGGGAAGAAACTGGATTTAGAAACCTGAGGACCCAAACCTCCCCCAAGGGGAGTAGAAATTGATGGGAGATAGTTGGAGTCAGCTTGGCAGCTATTTCCATCTCATCAAAACTAGTTCCCTTGTTTGAGCTCAGAGCTGGTCATAGCTGTCAGAATTCTATCACCCCTGAAATGCACAATGGTTTTCTGTGAATGATAAGTTTTTTCAGAGAGCTCTGGGAATAAACCAAAGTGCTTTGACCATTAAGGTCGCCAGAAAGTGGGTTCAGATACTCCTCTCTGTCTATGGAATATCTGATACTTTTGAGAGGTAGTTTAGAAGAGGAATGAGGAAACATTTGTGTCATAACTATAGAAACTAGTATATGGCATAATTAGCTCCTCTGGAATTCCCTTGGTCAATTTTTAATCCCAAATAGGGATCATTTACTTTAGCCAAAGATTTCAGGTATTTGTCTAAAAATGGTTGCTGTGATTTGTAGCATTTTCATTAGTGACAGAAGAAGGTTAGTTCTATTTCCTGAAGTTTTAGTCCTGAGGGGAGTTGGTGTTTGTTGGCTAAAGCATGAAGGAATAGTCTTGAGGGAAGAACAAGAGTTTTCAAGGATGGTAATGAAAGTGTAAACAGCCTCTGGGTGTGGGTGTCAGGAACTACTTCATCTTCCAGCAGAAATTTCCCAAACCTGACCAACCACTTTTTCAATTGTTCACAGAGAATAGTGGAAACATGGCAACATAAGCAGGCAATTTTGCAAACTGCTTATTCTTAACAGTAAAAGGACTGAAGTATTTCAAGAGAAAGATTTAGCTGCTCTCCAATTTATCAAAATGTGACAGGGCAGTGATTACAAATGCAAATGTAACCTTTAGGTCCTGTTAGCAAAGATAATGCTCTCAGTTGGGCTTGTTTGTTGGTTGTCAGTCTTGCACCCAGTAGGCAGTTCAGGCTAGGTGGTTGCTGAAGTCTAGGCTTTTTTTTTTTAAATAACTATCATCATAAATTTCTTTCTAGATAAATAAAGAGAGATTGAGAGAGCGAGAGCGAGATAGAACCCATCACACTGAAGCTTCCGTCAATGTGGTAGGGGCCAGACTCAAACCTGGGTAGAATACATGGCAAATTCCATTTTTTAAAAAATTGGGGTACTGTAACTATTCCACATTTTAAAGAATGACTATCTAGTTCCCTTATTTTTTCTTTAATGTTTTTTTAATTGTTGTAGTTGTTATTGTTATTGATGTCGTTGTTGTTGGATAGGACAGAAAGAAATGGAAAGAGGAGGGGAAGACAGAGAGGAGGAAAGACAGACATCTGCAGACCTGGTTCATCACCTGTGAAGTGACTCCCCTGCAGGTGGAAAGCCAGGGGCTCGAATCGGGATCCTCATGCCAGTCCTTGTGCTTTGAGCCACCTGCGCTTAACTCGCTGCGCTACCGCCTGGCTCCCCAGTTCCCTTTCTTAAATACAAATCATGTCTACACTTTCCCATTTCGAAATTCCAGAAACACGGACAGCTATGAGGAGCCAGGTCTCGTGAAAGTATTATTACCTAGAATTTTCACAAGACATTTGTGAACAAGGAATATTTATCAATGTATTCAAACTTTATAGATGAAAATAAACTTCAAGCACTTAGTAGGACTGACCATGATTACTTGGTTATTGAGAGGCAGAGATGAGATTGAAACTATGGAATCTTGATTTCATTCTCTGTACTTCCTGGGCACCTCTGCAGTTGGACATTTGGTTTTGAAAAAAATTGCAGAAACATGATTTTGTGAGACACTCAGGAGCATGGTAGAGTAGAAGAGAAGAAAAATATCTATGGACAACAAATTTGATAAGGTCTAGAGTAAAGGGAGAAGAAGGGGGTTCTGATCCATTTGGCTGCATCAAGCATTTAGTGATCATTTCATCTCTCACTATATATATATATATATATATATATATATATATATATTTTTTTTTTTTTTTTTAATCTTAGTGGCCCAGAGTCTTAGGGGGTGGGTGGTTGTGTATGCAGGCATGCCATGCAAGTAACACTGGGCCCTCATACATGCACCGTCTTATTGCTCCCAAGTCACTTTTTCATTCATAAGGGGGGAATGGAAACAGGAGAGGGAGAGGGAGAGGGAGAGGGAGAGGGAGAGGGAGAGGGAGAGGGAGAGGGAGAGGGAGAGGGAGAGGGAGAGGGAGAGGGAGAGGGAGAGGGAGAGAGACTGAAATGAAGCACTGAAACTTCTTCATGAGCCACAGAACCTCCCTCCCATGTGGTACTAATGTATGAATACAAGGCAAGATACCTGCTGTATCCAGTGAGCTATCTTTCTGGTCCTGATCACCTTTTTAAATCACAAGACACAAGGCTTCCACATGATCACTAATAAAATACAATGAGACAGATAGGGTTTATGGAGGAGAATGATTCGGATTAGGTTTGGAAGAATTGGAATTTAGCACAGGCAGTGCAGCTGCTGCTGCTGCTTAACCAAACTTAGATCTGAAAAGAAGCCCTCACTAAAGCATGGGGCAGTATCACAAAGAAGGAACAGGTCTAGATGATGTCAGATAGTGTCTTCACAGGATGCCCTTTTCTCCTGAGTTCAAAGTACCTGTCAGGATAGCTTTACATTTGACATCCCATTTATCTGCCAGAGGACCATTAGCAGCACGGTCCATCCTTAGCTAGCCTTGAGCAGCAACTGGGCCAGACTCTAGCACTCTAGAAGGTTTTGTAAAGCTCTGCACCACTGTTTCCATTCATCTTTAAGGTGATACAAAAGCTCCGATTAAATGATTTCTCCCCTCATTCTACTTTTTTTGCCAGAGTTTTATTTTATTCTTTTTCAAAATTGATGAGAGAGAGAGATAGAGAGAGATATTGATTAAGACCACAAAACTGCTCAGCTCTGGCATGTGGTAGTATGGGGGATTGAATCTGTGACCTCTGGGAACTCAGGCAAAAGTCTATTGTGCTACTGCTGCACAATCTCCCCAGTATTGGTTTTTATTTATTTTATTATTTTTAAATATATTTATTTTCCCTTTTGTTGTTCTTGTTATTTTTCACTGTTGTTATAGTTATTATTGTTGTTGTTATTGATGTCGTTGTTAAATAGGACAGAGAGAAATGGAGAGAGGAGGGGAAGACGGAGAGGGGAAAGACAGACACCTGCAGACCTGCTTCACCGCCTGTGAAGCGACTCCCCTGCAGGTGGGGAGCCAGGGCTCGAACCTGGAGCCTTACACCGGTCCTTGCGCTTTGCGCCATGTGCGCTTAACCTGCTGTGCTACCACCCGACTTCTCGGTTTTTATCTTTAACTAGAAATGAAATAACTATGGACCATAAAGAAGGATAGTCATTCATTTTTTAATGGTCACTTTCATGGTCACCAGGGCTTTATCATTCCTGGGAGCCTTTTTTTTTATTTCCCAGAGAAGGAGAAAGAGACCACAACACTGAAGCTGGGTTGCATGCATGGCAAAGCAGTCAAACTAATTCAGGTAAGCAATTTTGCTGAACAAGGATATTTAATTTTTGAATCCCCTTCTCTATCATCTCTGAATGTATCTGTTGACAAGAGTGGACAGGAATATTTATTCTATTATTGACCTTCATTATTACACTTGGAAGACTTGATTTTTTGGAGTCTATTGTTAGGAAAACAAGAGGATGTAGGATGTTAAGTGAGAAAAGCCAGAAAGAGAAGGATGAATATGGGATAATTTCACTCAGAAACAGAAGTTGAAAAATAAGAACAGAACACACACACACACACACACACAAAACAAAAAAACGGTCTGGAGTTGGTGTATTGCATCAAAGTAAAAGGCTCTGGAGTGGGGATGGGGGGTGGTGTTTAGGTCCTGGAACATGATGGCAGAGGAAGACCTGTGAGTGCAGAGGGTGTTAGATTGTTATGTTGAAAACTGAGAAATGTACAAACTATTGTATTTTATTGTTGACTACAAAACATTAATCTCCCAATAAGTAAATAAAAATATAAATAAAGAGGATGCAGGAGGGGAACACCTTTTCAGTAAATGATACTGAGATTTGTCCTTTTGGAAGTGGTCTGGAGGTTCCAAGTTAATCCTGACTTTCCTCGAGCACATTCTTTACAGAGGAAAGTCCATATGCTGCCCAGTTTGGAGGAGATCCTGTAGAATATTACATATTATTTCCATTATTTCTATGTCTGATTTCATGTATATATAAAGAGCAACACTGAAAGGAAGAGCTATGTGCATTGCAGGGGAGGGAGAAGGGTGTGTGGTTGCCCAATTACAAGATCAGAATCACACTGGATTCCAGGCTCACTTCCCCATGCTCAGCCCACGGGAGACCGACATTTAGACAAACATGTTCTCAACCATCAACACAACGGCTAGCGCATGGTTCAATTCTGAGAGGCTTTGGCATCTGTTTTGTCTTGCCTCATGCCCACATACTGGGGCTGCTTGTTTTCATCCAGTGGCAATTAGCACCATGGCAAATGCCTTGTGTCCTGTGCTAATTCAGAAGAATAAGTATGTTACACCCTGCCAAGAATTACAGCTAATCACAGAGGGCTCTAGGCACACCTGCCCTTTCATTAGGTTTTTGTTTTAAAATGAGGGGTTGGTACAACCAGAAACATTGCATGCTCTTCTTGGTTAAAGAGAACCATGGAGACCCAAGGGAAGCCAGAAGTGTGGTCTGGTTTGCCAGCCCTGACAACAAACTTCCTACAAACTAGGACAGACTGCAGTAGGAAACCCAAGCAGTCATTTCCAATGGGGTAACTATAAATGGGGTGAGCCCAAGGAATCCATGAATGTGCAGGAGCACAGCTCTGAGTAGTGCCTGATGTTAAAGGCTGTTCAGAAACCATATGCAAGCAGTGTGTAGGGTTATAGGCCTAGGCTGAGTCCAGTAAGGGGGTGAAGGACACATTGGCTAATGTTTGCTTTTAGCTTCATTATGTAACCTGGCCCTTTTTATTCAAAGAATAAATTGACATGTGCAATTTATTTTATTTTTAAAATCAGACACATTATTGTATAATTAACATTAAAGTATAATTAACATCATCTTATTTATTTATTTATTTATTTATTTATTTATTTATTACCAGGATACTGATCAGCTTTGGCTTATGGTGGTAGGGGGCATTGAACCTGGGATTTCAGGACCTCAGGCATGAGTGTCTCTTTGAATAACCATTATACTATTTACTCCTTAACTAGCAACACTTTAAAGTATTTGGTTCTGTGAGTTCTGACAAGTTAGGTCATAGAAACATTTTACATTCAAGATAAAAAACTGTTCCATGTCCCTAAAATGCATTTTTGCTTTTTGCTAAAGTTCCCTTCTGTTCCCAAACTAGGCAACCACTGATCTGATATTCATTCCTATCATTCTGCTTTCTCAAGTTCTCCATATAAGTGGGGTTATTCCGTAAAAATTTTAGTAGTGCTTTCTTTATCTTATTCTAGTGCTTTTATGTTCCACCCACATTATGTGTGTGTGTGTGTGTGTGTGTGTGTGTGTAGAGAGAGAGAGAGAGAAATGGAACTTCCCCCATGTGGTACCAGGGCTTGAATCTGGGCTACCCACATGGCAAGGAAGGCACTCTATCCAGTAAGCTAGTTCTCTTACTCCTTATCCTAAATTCTTATTAAGCCAAGTTGTCACACACCTATTTTACAGAGATTTATCAAAATCTGGTCCAAGTTACTGAAAGTAAGATGCAATCTAGGAATGATAAAAATAGCAAAGACCAGCACAAAGCCAAGTCTTGAAAACAACCATTGGCCTTAGTTAACTTGTCCTGTATTCTCATCTCATCTCTAGACTAGGACTAGAGATTTCCACACAACGCTTACTACAGGTCAAGTGCATGTCAGATGTTCAGTTGACTGAGGAATGATGTTGGCTTATGTTCCAGCTGAATGTGGGTAAAGTATGTGCATACATGGTGGGGTACAGAGAAAACAAACTCTTGAATTCTAACTACAGAACTGAAATTACCAGAAGCAGAATAGGAGGGGGAACAAATTGTGGAAAGGGTGCAATGGACTGTGGTTAGGGGTATTTGGTATTTTGGATGTGGAATGTGGTAATATAGCTATGAAGGAGTGTATGATTCTACATCCCTAAGACGCACTCAGTGCTATAAATCAATATTATCCCAATAAAAAATTAGCAAAAAAAGAAAAATGAAATTACAAAAGTATTTTTTTTAGCATGGTTTAATGAGAGAAGGTACGTTTCTCTGTTCAGTGCTCCTTTGATACTCCGGTTAGAGACCAAAGTGCTATCTGCCTTCATGTTCCCCTTTACCCATTAAACTCCTCATAATAGGATAACTGAGTTTCTTGACTATATTTGCCATGATAATCATTACCCATTCGATGTTTTTATAGAGTATCCTTCCTAATTGGGTAGTGATTATAAACAAACATCTACCCAGGTGTACCAAAACAATGTAATATTCTTAGAGAGTAAGGCACCTTGTAGAATGAAACTTACGTGTATTTATTATATAATACAATTACTAAAACTTATGCTGAATTATTAAAAATAATAGCTACCTATAAAAAGCATATCATACATATGTGTGTTAAATCACTGGATGTAACACTTCATTTTCCAACACAAACATGCTGCCAAGCAAAGAAGAGACAGTTCAGCTTCTAATTTAGTTTCTTCTACCAATAAGTAGTGAGCATTCACTCTATTGTGGAGTCTGAGGGTGGACATAAAAGACATAGAACACAATTGTTGTTATCTAATGTCACTTTCCAATATCAGTTTCAAAGAAGTAGATGCATGTGCAATATAAATAAGAATACTGCGTTTTCATAGCAGACATCCCCATCCTCATCAACCCTAGTTTTTTTTGTCTTTACAGAATCAAGTAAGCCTGTAATCTTGTATCAGGTTTGTGCCATTATATTGTTTTTCTGCCTTTCAGATGAATCCATAAAGGCATCTTTTCAAGAGATGTCAAAAACACTTACTTCCTGAAGATGGCTGCATCAAGACAACACCTAAGCTGACTCTCCTCAAGAAATCTTTTCAGGGATGGGGAGACAGCATAATGACTATGCAAAAAGACTCTCATGCCTGAGGCACCAAAGGTCCCAGGTTCAATCACCAGCACCACCATAAGCCAGAGCTAAGCTAAGCAATGCTTTGGTCTTTCTATATGTCTTCCTCTATCTCTCATCAAAAATAAAATAAGGATCCCGGTTCGAACCCCGGCTCCCCACCTGCAGGGGAGTCACTTCACAGGCGGTGAAGCAGGTCTGCAGGTGTCTATCTTTCTCTCCTCCTCTCTGTCTTCCCCTCCCTCTCTCCATTTCTCTCTGTCCTATCCAACAACGACAACAACAATAATAACTACAACAATGAAACAACAAGGGCAACAAAAGGGAATAAATAAAAAAAAGACATCCAACCTATTTAAAAAAAAATAAATAAAATAAAAAATATTTTTAAAATACTTAATTTAGAATAAATCTCTTCAGATACTGGCATCTCTGAATGAAAGTGGAACTACTAGGCCCGAAGGAGAGAAACTACAAAGGAGGAGACAAAGAACAACAACAGCGGAAAATTACAATCCATTTATGACTTGGCAAAAGGGTGCTGGGAATGAGAAAATGAGATGAGCATTGTTTCAGTCATCTATTTCTCTCTTCAGTTAGAATACAAGAGACCCTACCTCTCATCTTCCAAAGCCAGTAGTGTCATCATTAGAAGAACAGCTTCAGCCACCCCAGAGACACAACACATGCTGACTGGCTTTAGAGGTCCAGGTACAAATAGACCAGGGCGCATCTCACATCACTCCTGAACAGCAACACCCAGGACACAAATTTCAAAAGACATCAAATATAATGGTCAAAAAACAACCATTGCAGCAATAAATGAGGACAGAAGCCCAGAAAAAAATCCCAAGCCAGAAGCAAAGAATAAGGAAAACATCCCAAGATTAATTGATGCCATAATCATAGGATTGAGGAAAGCTTTCTGAGAAATATTATCAAAATTGGGAAACAACAAATGAGACTCTGAAAGAAAACATGAACTATCTCAAGGTAATTATACTTAAAAAAATTATTGTTGTTATTGCTGTTGTTGTTGCCTGATAGGACAGAGAAATGGAGAGAGGAGGGCAAGACAGAGAGGGGGAGAGAAAGATAGACACCTGCAGACCTGCTTCACTGTGAAGCAACCCACCTGCAGGTGGGGAGCTGGGGGCTTGAACTGGGATCCTTACACCAGTTCTTGTGCTTCATGCCATGTGTGCTTAACCCACTGAGCTACTGCCCGACCACCCTATATTTTTTAAGGTCTTCCAAAAGAACGAAGACATAGGAATACTCTCTTCTACCTTCTATGAAGCCAACATCACCCTGATACTAAAAGCAGACAAGGGTATAATAAAAAAATAAACTACACCAATATTTCTGATGAATATAGATGTTAAAGTATTGAACAAAATTCTAGCCAACCAGATACAGCAGTATATTAAAAAGATTGTACATTATGACTGAGTGGAGTTTATCCCAGGTATACAAGTCTGCTTCAATATACCTAAACCAATAAATATGACTCACCATATCAATAAAAGAAAAACTAAGAACCACATGATTATCTCAATAGACGCAGATAAAGCTTCTGACAAGATCCAACATTCTTTAATAATTAAAACGACAAAAATTGGAATAGAAAGAAAATTCCTTAACCCAGTGGAATATATATACTGAAAACCTACAGCCAATATCATACTCAGTGGTGATAAACTAGAAGCATTCCCATTCAAATCAGGTATGAGAGGAGGGCTTCCCACTGTTGTAATCAACATAGTGTTGGATTTTCTTACCATAGCCATCAGGCAAGAGCAAGGAATTAAAGGAATACATATTGGAAAAGAATAAGTCACACTCTCACTATTTGCAGATGATATGATAGTATATATAACTAAAGAATCCAGTAGGAAGATTTTGGAAATTATCAGGCAATATAGTAAGATGTCAGGCTACAAAATAAGCATGAAAAAGTTGGTGGTGTTCCTTTTGCAAACACTAAATCAGAACAAGAAGAAATATAGAAATCATTCCCATTCATCATAGCAGAAAAAAAAAATAAAATAAGAATAAAACTAAAGGGAGTCGGGCTGTAGCGCAGCGGGTTAAGCGCAGATGGCGCAAAGCACAAGGACCGGCGTAAGGATCCCGGTTCGAACCCCGGCTCCCCACCTGCAGGGGAGTCGCTTCACAGGCGGTGAAGCTGGTCTGCAGCTGTCTATCTTTCTCTCCTCCTCTCTGTCTTCCCCTCCTTTCTCCATTTCTCTCTGTCCTATCCAACAACGACAACAACAATAATAACTACAACAATAAAAAAAAAGAATAAAACTAACAAAAGAAGGAAAAACTTATATACTAAAAATTATACATCACTAGTCAATGAAATAGGAAAAGACACAAAGAAGTGGAAAGATATTCCATGTTCATAGATTGGGAGAATTGTCATTATCAGAATGAATATTCTACCAGATCCATATACACATTTAATGTAATACCCATCAAGGTCCCACCAGCTTTTTTTCAAGAGTACAGAACAAAAGCTATAAAAATTTATCTGAAACACAAAATATCTATAACTGACAAAAACAACCTTGGGAAAAAATAGAACAAAACTGGAGCCATCACATTCCCAGATCTCAAACCATATTACAAGGCTATTGTAATAAAAACTGCCTGGTACTGAAACAAAGATAGATACAACTGACCAGTGGCATAGAACTTAAAGCGCAGAAATAATCCCCCACACCTATGGACATCTAATTTTTTTTGACAAGGGGGCCCAAACTATTAAGAGACAGGAGAGTCTCTTCAACAAGTTGGAGTTGGAAAAATTGGGTTGAAACATGCAGAAGAATGAAACAGAACCACTACATTCCACTACACAGAAAGGTAAACTCCAAATGGATGGAGGACTTGAATGTTAGATTAGAAACTATCAAATACTTAGAGGAAAATATTGGCAAGACTCTTTTCCATCTAAATTGTATAAGCATCTTCAATAATACAAATCCAATTACAAGGAAAACTAAAACAAAAATAAACCAATGAGTCTATACCAAATTATAAAGCTTCTGCACAGCAAAAGAAACTACCACTCAAACAAGTATACTCCTTGAAAACAGGAGATTTATATAGGACAAAATACTTATTACCAAAATATATAAAGAGCTCACCAAACTCAGCAACAACAAAAATGATCCCATCAAAAAATAGGGAGAGGATATGAATAGAATATTCACCAAAGATGAAATCCTAAAGGTCAACAAACATGCAAAAATGCTCCAAGTCATTGTTTATTTGAGAAATGAAAATAAATACAATGAGATACCACTCCACATCTGTGAGAATGTCTTATATCAGAAAGCATAATAAGAACAAGTGCTGGAGAGATTGTATGGGCAAAGGAGCACTCCTGTACTCTTTGTGGAAATATAAATTGGTCTAATCCCTGTGGAGAGTAGTCTGGAGAACTTCTACAAGGTTAAAAGTGGACCTACCCCTACTTTGCAATTCCTCTCCTAAAAATATATCCTAAGGAATCCAACACACGCATCCAAAAAGATTTGTGTATACCTATATTCATAGCAGCACAATATGTAATATGAAAACTTGGAAGTAATCTACATGTCCAACAGCAGATGAGTGGCTGAGAAAGTTGTAGTGTATATAAAGAATGAAATACCACTTAGTTACTTAGTATAATGAATTCACCTTCTTCACCTCATCTTGGGTGGAACTTGAAGGAATCATGGTAAGTGAGATAAGCCAGGAAGAGAAAGATGAATATGAGCTGATCTCACTCATGGACAGAAGTTGAGAAATAAGGGCAGAAGGAGAAACACAAAGTAAAACTTGGACTATGGTTTGGTATATTGCACTAAAGTAGTGGACTTGGCTAGATGGGGAGGGCTGGTGGATGAGGACCTAGGCAGGGGGTAAAACTGTTTTAAAGAAAACTGAGAAATTTTACATATGTACAAACAACTGTATTTACTCTTGACTATAAACTATGAATACCCCCTTTTTTAAAAAAAGAAATAACAATATTATCAGTATAGTACCAAACTATTCAATTAATAGTTAATTTGACCCACGGGGGGTAATATTGCATTAGATAACAAATATTATTCTTGTCTCTTATTAATCAATCAATCAGCTTCTGATGAGACTAAAATGATAAGGTCACATTCACATGCCATAGGGAGGTAGTACAGAGAGCAACAGATATTAGTGGTTCAGATCACATGAAAACATCCATTGAAGTATGAAGAATATAAATGAACCTTAAACTTACTATCTAGATAATTCCTGTTAAACATAAAAGTGGCACATGATTGGGAAATTCAACTTGAAAATAGAGAGGTATAAATAAAGTTATTACTCCTCTCAGCAGTCCATCTCCACATAAATATTTAGAAACATTTTACATATATATATATATATATATATGTGATCAAAATTTATCTATATCACAATCTATCCATAATTTTCTTATTTATTCAAGGGACTCACGTCACTTCAAAACTCAAATCATGTTTTTAGACTTTGTACTTTCACTTGACAGTATCTTGTAGAGATGTTCGTAACATTAGTCTATTCAGATCTATTCCCTTCTTTTTAAAGACCATATAGTTCTCCATTCGTTTGTGAGACATAAGTTTTTTTTTTTTCCTTAAAAATCAAGGCTTCAGGGGCTGGGCGGTGGTGCACAGGATTAAGTGCACATAGTTTGAAGTGTAACAGCTATGTAAGAGCCAGGTTCAAGCCCCTGGCTCAAGCAGTGAAGCACTTCTGCAGGTGTCTATCTTTCTCTGTCCCCTCTATCTTAACTTCCTCTTGATTTCTCTCTATCTTATCTAACAACACCAACAGCAACAACAACCAAAAATGGAAAAAATGGCCTCCAGGAGTAGTGGATTCACATTGCAGTCACTGAGCCCCTGGTATAACCCTGGAGGAAAAAAACTAAATAATAATAATAATAATACTTCACTTATATTTATGAAAAAAGCATATGCTTTTGAGATATATTTATAAAATTCTACATGTAGAATACTGGGCAAAACATACATAATTAAAATATTTTATAGTTACTGCCAAATTGCCCTCCCCGAAATTGCACCAATTTGAATTACTACAAAGCATAATGGTATAAGCGCATGACAGTAATTTGTTTCTCCAAAGAGTTTTTATTTTTTGCTGGTTTGATAGCTCATTTAGTATTAGACTGATGTTTATTTTTCATGGAGCTATGCAGCATTTATTCTTGGTCTGTACACATTAGTAGTTAAATGTATTCATCGTTTTTTGATGGTGTCTGTTTTTCTTTTTGCCTTTTTACTTTAGGACATCTTGTTCCTGTATGGTCCTTTACGTAGCTTCTCTTTTTATGTGTTATTTTAAAGCTACATTTGGAATTTATTGAACTTGTTAATATTACTTAATATTCTCCTAGATGTTTAGCCTTATGTTTCACACTCTTCATTAATAATTCATCTATTCTTCACTGATTAAATATAGTGTCTTTATTTCAGATTTAGGTCTACATAAAGACATAATCTGGATTTTATCTCAATTTTTAGCAACACTAAATTATTATAATTACTACTGTTTCTTTTCTTTTCTTTTTTTTTTTTTTTTTGCATTTTTTAGTTTTAATTTATAAAATGGAAATACTGACAAGACCATAGGATAAGAGGAGTATAATTCCACACAATTCCCACCACCAGAACTCCATATCCCATCCCCCTCCCCTGATAGCTTTCCTATTCTTTAACCCTCTGGGAGTATGGACTCAGGGCCATTATGGGATGCAGACCGTGGAAAGCCTGGTTTCTGTAATTGCTTCCCCGCTGAACATGGGTGTTAACAGGTCGATCCATTCCACCAGCCCGCCTCTCTCTTTCCCTAGTGGGGCAGGGTTTTGGGGAATCGGAGCTCCAGGATGCATTGATGGCGTTATCTGTCCAGAGAAGTCTAGGTGGCATCATGCTAGCATCTGGAACCTGGTGGCTGAAAAGAGAGTTAACATATAGAGCCAAACAGGTTGTTGATTCATGAACTTAAAGGCTGGAGTCGTGCAGATGAAGAGTTGCGGGGGTGGGGTGGGGTGTGTGTCTCTGTTTTGTAGATAGCTAGTAGGCATATTTTAGTTATATTCCAAAGGGCCTGTGGCTATACTAGTTTTTCTTTTTTTTCTTCCCTGAGCCTGAAATCTGATATGCAGGTGGATCCAATTTATTGTCTGGGGAGATAATTTCATGGCTGGAAAAAGGACCAGAAAGCTGGATCAGGGAAGACAGTAGCTCCCCAATATGGGAAAGGTGTATAAATATTGTTGACTGTAAACCCCATAGATTTGATGTGATCTGGGGCCCATATTCAGCTTAGGTGCCTATATATACATATATGCCCTGGGTAAGGTGAATTGAGGTAAATAGTTTTATCCACAGAAATATTTTCAAGAATGGGAGCTACTTACTGCCCTAATCCAACTTTCTAGCCCTTTTCTCTACTCTGACACCATTCTTGCAGACAACATTCTTATCCAAAATCAGGCTAGCTATCAAACTCAAGCAAAA